>NW_018250446.1:0-7184 GCF_001263595.1 Phalaenopsis equestris | reverse complement strand
TGAGAACATGTAAGAACCAGGCTGGTATTGTCTCAGTCAACAATTGGAAAGAATCACATGAGGTTGTATGAATGAGAATGTAGTTCATATGATTGAGTGCAAATAAATAAGGAAATATTCATTGAAGGGTGTAGAGTTAGAGGACTTTAAAGTTACAGGTTAAAGCCCGCAACTTGGTTTACTATTTTAGGTTATGATATGAGAATGTTAGCCCACAGATGGAGGAAAGGTGGAGGGTATCGAGGGAACTCTAGAGTGAGAACTAGTATCTTCCCTGCCTAGTCGATATTCAGAACTATTCAAACTTTAAATTAGTCAATGTTCTTTATAGCATCTCTAGTAAGGGTAAAGAATATTATTGCTCCTATTTGGCACAACAAAATTTGCATACTTCCACAAGAGAACTCCTATACTTATTATTGATTCATAATAAGAAGAAAGATATTTTCATATTTATTATTTTTCTTCTATAAAAACTCTAGTTATCTTTTTAAATTGTTATTATTCTATCAAAATATTGAAAATACCAAAAATATTTAAATTTTTATTACTGCAAAAATCATATTTAGTTTAGATAATTATTTTTTATTAAAAATAGAAAGTTTGTTGTTCAATAGTGCATATTGCGTATTCTCTCTGTGGGTTCGATATTCAGGTCTTAATCAAAAAGTCCTATATTACTTGGTAACGATACGTATACTTGCATAGTATCCCAATATATATAAATTAAAAGTTAAATTCTTATTTTTCTTCAAGATCAAGTTTAGGTTTTGTTGCAAAGTAAGGAAACATAAGTGAAATATAATCTTAATTATTGTTGTACTATGTATATTTGTAATATCCAGGGATCAGATGCCTAAAACACCGCTCCTGAATAAGTTTTCGTGATTGCAATGCACACTATACTAATCCTAAGCCTTCAAACTAACAAATTTACTCAAATTGAAAGGTCTCTTTCCTTTGGTCCTCTTCATTCTTGGGGTCATTCTACACTGTCATTCTACAAATTTTATAAATTCCAAAAATAACTTCAAAAATCATGTCTAAATTACTAAACTAAACTTCCAAAGTATAAACTACACTTCCCATGCAATTTCTATATATCTTTTTCTCTTTTTTCACCATGAAAAGTGAAATTTTGCATTAGTCAACTTAACATCCTCAACTTAACATCCAAATTCTCCAAATTCTCATTCTAACATGTCATGGTCACTAAATAAATTCTTAAAATCTTTACTAGCACATAATAGTTTCAAAAATACTACCACTATTTTCTTAATCACACATAAAATAACAATCAAAATAAAAACACTCTGATAACTATGGTTTCCTCCCACTAGGTGCTTAATTTTACGTCATCAGCCCGACGTAACTAGTGTTTATTCTGGTTGACCCAACTTCAATTCATCATTAAGTTTATGCTGATCCCCTATAAAATAAGGTTTCAGTCTATGCCCATTAACTTTAAATATTTTCTCAGACTTAGGATCTTTAATATCCACAGCTCCATAAGGATAAACTTTTATCACAAAAAATGGGCCCATCCACCTGGACTTAAGTTTGCTTGGAAATAATCTTAACTTTGCATTATATAGCAAAACTTGTTGCCCTAGCTGAAAATTTTTAGTAAGAATTCGTTGATCATGTCACATCTTCATCTTTTCTTTATAAATCTTGGCACTCTCATAAGATTCATTCCTCATCTCTTCCAGCCATTTAATTGCAATAATCTTTTCTCACCAGCATCTTTTAAATTATAATTAAACTCCTTAATCACCCAATATGCTTTATGCTCAAGGTCAACTGGTAAGTGACAAGCTTTCCCAAATAGCTTATATGGGGACATTCCTATAGAAGTTCTGTATGCAGTCCTAAAAGCCCACAAAGCATAGTCAAGTTTGACTGACCAATCTATTTTTTTTATTCATAAATTTTTCCATAATTCTTTTAATTTCCTTCTTTTAATTTCCCGATTATTTTAATTTCCCGATTAGATAATTTAGCCAAACCACTTTTCTGAGGATGATAAGCAGTAGCAATCCCATGATTTATATGATATTTCCTTAAAAACTCCTCCATTATGACATTTCTGAAATGACTCCCCCCATCAACAATGATAACTCTCAGCATCCCAAATCTACAAAATATTTTCATTTTCAAAAATTTTTTAACCCTTTGAGCATCACATCGAGGTAAAGCAACAACTTCTATCCATTTGAACACATAGTCCATTGCTAAAAAAATATATAAATTTCTGAAAGATGGTATAAATGGTCCCATGAAATCTAATCCCCAAACACCAAATATTTAAACTTCTAGCATATAATTGAGGAGCATTTCATTTCTTCTAGAAATATTGCCTAATCGTTGACATCTATCACAAGTTTTGAAATAGGCATTAACATCTTTAAAAATTGTAGGCCAATAGAATCCAGATTGTAAGATTTTGTATGATGTTTTATCAACACCAAAATCTTGCTCAAAATCAGAATTATGACATTTTTGGATAATTTCATAAGTTTCTTGTAATGGTACACATCTTCAAATAATTAGATCCTTTCTTTGTTTATATAAAAATGGGTCATCTCAAAAATAAGTCTTAGCTTCAGAAATAAATTTTCTCTTTTGTTGTTATGTCATTCCATAGGATATAATATCACTAACAATAAAGTTCACAATGTCGGCATATCACGGAACACGCCACTTATTAATAGTGAACAATTTTTCATTTGGAAAATGTTTGTTAATTTCATTTTCAAAATAGAGTGGGTTTTCTAACTCAAGCCTGGACAAATGATCAGCAATTTGATTTTCAGTCCCCTTTTGATCTACTATTTCAAAATCAAATTCTTGCAAAAGAAGATTTCATCTTATAAGTTTAGGTTTGGCATCCTTCTTTTTCATTAAGTACTTAATAGCAGAATGATCTGTATGCACTACACAATGAGTTTCAATTAAATATGATCTAAATTTATCAAAAATATATACTATTGTTAATAACTCTTTTTCCATTTTTGTATAATTGATTTGAGTTTCATTAAGAGTTTTACTAGCATAGTAAATTACTTTGAAAATTTTATCATATCTTTATCCTAAAATAGCTCCTATAGCATAATTGCTAGCATCACACATCAAAAAATTTTCCTCAGTTTGGTGAAACTATAATTTGTGCAGTGATGAATTTTTTTTAATAAATTAAAAGCGTTTAGGCATTCTTCATCAAAATTAAAAATTGCAGCTTTCTTCAGTAAATGGCATAAAGGCTTAGCAATCTTTGAAAAGTCTTTAATATATCACTTATAGAATCTAGCATGTCCTAAAAAACTCTTAATTTTGCTTACATTTATTGGATAAGGTAAATTAGGGATCACTTGAATTTTGGCATGATCTACTTTCATACAATTTTCTGATATTTGATGACCTAATACAATTCCTCCTGTAACCATAAATTGACATTTTCCCAATTAAGGACTAAATTTTTTTCGTGACAGTGCTGAAGAAATTTAGATAAATGTTATAAACATAAGTCAAAGGAAGTTCCAAATACTTGAATTTTGCAGGGTATTTCAATGATTTTGAAATGTTAAAAGTAACAATTTGATCATTGACACACATTGTTATTCTCCTTTATACACATCTATCCTTGATCTTCCTGTGGCTAGGAAAGGTCTCCCCAAAATGATAGGTATCTCTTTATCTTCCTCCATATCTAGCACAATGAAATCAACAGAAAAGATAAATTGATCCACTTTCACTTGGACATCTTGTATAACTCCTTTAGGGTATGTTATAAAACGATCTGCTAACTGTAGAGTTACTGTATTAGAGGTTATTTCTCCTAATCCCAATCTTTTGAATATTGATAATGACATAAGGTAAAAGCTTGCACCTAAATCAAATAATCCTTTCCCATAAAATCTATCTCTTATTGCACATGGAATTGTAAAGCTGTGAGGATCTTTAAACTTTTCAGGAAGCTTTTTATAAATTATTGTACTGCACTCCTCACTAAGTGCAATAGTCTCATTATCTTCAAACTTCCTTTTCCTGTTCTTCCTTTTCCAAACTTCCTTTTCCTGTTGAGAATATCCTTCATAAACTCTACATAGCTTGGTATTTGTTTTAAGGCTTCAGCAAATGAAATAATAATTGTAAGTTTCTTAAATATTTTAGAAATTTTTAAAATTACTTATCCAACTTCTACTGACAAAGTCTCTGACGAAATGGAGGTGGTGCTTTTTCCAAATCAATTTTCAGCAGAGAAATAGGTCTCTCAGAATCTTTTGGAGCGTCCTCTTTTGATTCTTCAATTTATTCTCTCTCTACCTTCCAACTCTCTTTCGCTTCAAAGTTGAACGGCTTTTACTTGCTCTTTATTCTGGTCTTATTTATGGAATTTAAAGTTTCTAATGATGCTTGAGAATCTATCATTTGGCCTAATGAATTCTCTTCAATCATGAAAATTGGTTGAGAAAATTCATTCCAAATTGGTCTAGCTTCCTTGAAATTACAGCAACTTGATTTGCTAACATCGTAAATGCATCAGTTTCATGGATATTGGCTAACATCTTAGGATTCACCCTCTCAGAAGGCCATTAAAAATTCTTGGTAGCCATTTTTTCAATTAAAGAATAGGCGTCGCAAAATGGTTTTGACATCAAAGAACCACCAGCTGTGACATCAATAATTGATCTAAGAGATCCAACTAATCAATTATAAAAATTTTCAATTATTAACCAATCTGGTATAGCATGGTGTGGACACTTTCTTAAGAGTTCTTTAAATCTTTCTCATGATTCAAAAATAGATTCCCCTTCAAACTGATTAAAAGATGTAATATCTTTTCTAAGCTTCGCAATTTTTTATGGTGAAAAATATTTAGTAAGGAATTTTTGTGCTAAATCACCCCAAGTTCTGATAGATTCTGGTGCTAACGAATTCAACCACATAGCTTTATCCCTCAGTAAGAAAAGAAATAACATAAGTCTTATGACATCATCTAATACACCATAATATTTAAATGTAGCGCACAATTCTAGAAAATTGGCAAGATGTAAATTTTGATTTTCAGTTGGTGATCCCCCAAACTGATTATTTGATATCATTTGGATAATAACAGGTTTAAGCTCAAATAAATTAGCCACTACAGTAGGTTTTTGAATACTACAATGAAGTTCATCTACAATAGGGTTGCCATAATCTCTTAAATGTCTAAACTCTTGATGAATTTCAGCATTTTGATCATTTTGGTTTTCCATTTCTGTAATTTCTTTGGATTTTTCAAGATTTTTAATTTTTTTGGTTTTTCTGATTTTTCTAACAGTTCTCTCTAATTCAGAATCGTAGGGCACTAGTCCTTTAGAACTTGAACTACGCATACTCTAACATAAAATAAAACTAAACACACACAAAATAAAATACAATAACTTAAAGTTTAAATAAGACTTTCTAAAAATAGAAATTTACTTTCAAATCAATAGATTCTTTACAATTTTCACTGCACTTCCCCGGCAACGGAGCCAAAAAACTTAATCCCGAAACTGCTATATGCAACAATATAACAATAATTTTGATTATATTTTTCACTTATATTATTTTATTTTGCAACAACACCAAAAACTTGATCCTGAAGAAAAATAAGAATTTAACTTTTAATTCATATATATTGGGATACTAAACAAGTATATGTATCATTATCAAGTAATATAAGACTTTTTGATTAAGACCTGAATATCGAACCCACAAGAAAGATATGCAATATGCACTTTTTGGAAAACTTTCTATTTTTAAAAAGATAATTATTTAAACTAAAGGAGTTTTCAAGGTAACGAAAGTTTAAATAATTTTGCTAATTATAATATTTTGACAAAAACAAAACAATCTTAAAAAGATAATTTAAGTTTTTGTAGAAGAAAAGCACTAAATATGAAAATATCTTTCTCCTTCTCATGAATCGATAATAAGTATATGAATTATGTTGTGTAAGTATGCATATTGTGTTGTTCCAAATAGGACCAATAATATTCTTTACCCTTACTAGAGATGCTATAAAGAACATTGGCTAATTTAAAGTTTGAATAGTTCTGAAGATCGGCTAGGCAGGAAAGATACCAGCTCTCACTTTGGAGTTCCCTCGATTCCCTCCACCTGGGAGATAACATCTCATATTAGAACCTAGAACAATAAATTAAGTTGGGGTCTTTAACCTCTCACCTTAAAGTCCTCTAACTCTACACGCTTCGATGAGTATTTTTCTATTTATTTGCACTCAATCATATGAACTACATTCTCATTCATAAAATCTCATGTGATTCTTTCCAATTATTGACTGAGACAATACTTGCTCGGTTCCTACATGTTCTCACAATAACTGGATTGGCCTGGATTGGCCAACTCAAGAAGTAAATGAAGTACATGGATTTAAATCATCAAAACTTCTTCCAACAATAAAATTCAATACTCTCCACAACTTCCATCCAATATTTAATTACTTATCCTTTTAAGAAGAAAGATTAAGAAAAACTACTTAGAATCCATGGTGAAAACAAAACCACACTTTAGTTTAAAAGTAGAAATCATTGTCAAACCAACAACAAATCTCAATTAAAACAAAAATTAGTCTAAAACAAAAGATAAAAACTTATCTCAAGTCCTCCACCAAACTCTTGAAGTTCCTTTGAATCTCTTCTCTTTTACAGCACTCTCAATATAAAACTAAAATAAAAAAAAGGATAAATACATGGTGCCTGAAAATCTCTCCAACTAACTCCCCAAATTTTAAACTTTCAAAACTTTCCCAGTACTTTCAGGACCTCTTTCAAAGTCCCAATCTTCCTTCTTTTATACTTCTCCAAAATGTGTCTTGGTATCTCTTCAAAATTTTTCTTGATTCAATGTATTTCCCCAAGAGATGCATCATTTTGCAATAATTTTTGTCCATGGTGGTTGTAAACACCTATTAAGCCAATAGGTGCCTCAAAAACCTCTTCAAAATTCATAAAAATTGAATTTACTCATCCAATAACTGCCACCGACGCTTAAACGCGGGGCCTCTAATGCTTAGGCGCGGTCTTCTCTGTTTAACCGGCGCTGTCGGCACTATTTTTGGTGTGGGATTTGCCCGTAAGAAGCTGTCGGTCATCGGAATTGAAATCCCGTTGCCCGCTTCGGAAGGACGTTTTTTT
>NW_018250445.1:0-1265 GCF_001263595.1 Phalaenopsis equestris | reverse complement strand
ATTTTCATGGTAATTGTAAATTATAACCTAGTAAACTACATAACTTAGAAGTCAATTAAAATTAGGTGGTTCTAAAGTTAGGGGATTTAGTTAGGAAGATGATAATTTATTTTAAGCCCATGCTTGGTGATATTATGATATTTTGGTAAGAATATATCTCACTTAAATTAATATTTTGATAATTGCAAATTCACCCATGAAAATTATTAAAGGCTTGGTAGTGAACTATGTTTGATATTTGAACTTGTTTAATGAGGTTTAGAATAAATAATTTAATTAACAATTAACACCTTTAAACACTACAGGCCCAACTTTAATGGTGGGTACAAAATCTTTAATAACTTAAGCTTGCCTTAGGCGCATATACTTACATAACTCTCAAGTAAAATATCAATTGATTAATTGAATACCCCACTCTCAATATAATTGAAATATCAGGTTCATTGAGCATAAGGTGTATTACCTCACTAAAATTAAATCTAAAATTAGGATGATCAATTGAACAATATAATAGGTTCAAATGAACTCAAAACATTTTAAAAGGATTTAAAACTTGTTAGGTATTGTTCCCTGAATACTTTTATGACCTTTTAGAAGTTTTGAAGGGTAATTTAACTTATTTTACTTTGTTCCAAAAAATCAACCATTAAACCTTTAGGGACTCACCAAGTTATGACTTAGGGTTTGGTAGCTACACCTTCATCTACCCTTGCAATTTCTTTAAAGTTTTTGCAAAATTATATACATGCTGCCAAAGACTAATCTTTCAGCGGGAGCAACGAGAAGATGATATGTATGCTTTTAAAGTTTTATTTAATTTCAGTCATTTTATTCACTACAATTTATGTCTGCTTTAAAACATTGTAAATGCTAGGTTGTAAACCTTACTTCACCTGCATAACAAATTAATTTTTTTTCAAATTAATCAATAATTTTCAAAATTAAACTAAAATCTTTCAAAGGTAACCATAAGTACATTGAAAAACAACAACAACTATTTCATAATACGTCCTTTTGAATTTACGGGAGTCCCTCGAATGAGGTAACCCACTATTTCTCACGAGATCTCCACAGTTTAAAAGAGCCTAACAACTTGTTTAAGCTAAGTAAATTCAAAACAAAATAGTGGTACCAGAAAAAAGAGAACCGTAGGATCTTAACCGGTGTCGCTTTAATCAACTCTAATGCCCCCACCCAATGATTGAACTTAAATTTGTCATTTAAATCTTCAAACCTTTAAACTTTAGGACTGCTACTTCGCCAAG
>NW_018250444.1:240199-241118 GCF_001263595.1 Phalaenopsis equestris | reverse complement strand
CGGGCAAACCCCACACCAAAAATAATGCCGACAATCATATTTAAAAGTAGCACACACTTCTTAAAAACTAGCGAGGTGTAAGTTAGGACCTTCATTTGGTGTACCTCTGAATTGATTGTTTTGTACCATTTGGATAATAACAGGTTTAAGCTCATTCGAATTAGCAGCTACATCAGGATTTTGGATAGGTAAGTGAATTTCATCTGCCGTAGGATTTACATAATCTTGTAGGGGTCTAGGTTGGTGTTCATTCTCTATTCCTTGATTGTTCATGTTGTTTTCCATTGTATCAGAATTTCTAGGTTCTCTTCTCAATCTTCTAATCTTTCAAACAGTGTGTTCTAATTTCAAATCGTAGGGTATAAGATTTTTCAGGTCCAAATATACACATACAATTTGAAATCAGTACACATTAAAACAAGTAACTAAATATGAAAATAAGTTGCAATTCAAGTAAAAATTTTCCAATAATCATAATATGTCTGTTACTCTGATTGTGATTTCTGTTTACTCACTCTCCGGCAACGGCGCCAAAAACTTGACTGCGACTTTATATATGCTTAAAAATATAAGATAAATATGGACGTAATAAATATTCAGTAATTGTAAAGTGACACTTATCAACACAAGCATACGTATCGCTCAAGTAATATAGGGCTCTAATGGAGTCCTAGATATCTATCCCACAGGCAGTAAGATTAGAACTACGAACTAAGACCTTAGAAAAGTAATACTTTAATCACAACAACGAAGTTCAATTTGCTTATGTGTCACTAATAGGCAATTGAAATAAATATGTAATTTTAATAACTATTAAATAACTAAATATACTAATGAAGGTTCAAATGTGATATTCAATATATAAGAAAGCATCCTTCTCCTTGTCAAGAAATTATAGTGAATGGATAAAGTGAATTAG
>NW_018250444.1:215092-240166 GCF_001263595.1 Phalaenopsis equestris | reverse complement strand
CAAATAGGAGCATACTTATTCTTTACCCTTTGGTCCAGGCATAAAGAACATTGATTAATCCTAAGCTTATTTACTGAATTTGCGGCTAGGCTCGGAGGATACTGGCTCTCACTTCGGAGCTCCCACGTTCCCCTCACCTAAGGGCTAACATCTACACTTCAGCATCCAAACGATAGAGCCGAATTGGGGATTTTAATTTGTCACTCTAAAATCTCCAATTCTATGCCCGATAATATTATTTCCCTATTTATTTGCACCCAACTTCCAAGAGCTTTGACCTCCCTAAATCTTGGATGTAATCTTCACTTTAGTTGGAAAACTCAAGATATTTTAACAAATCAATTGGCCATATTGAAAATAAATTAAGATTGAACGGAAAATATCATCACAATTTCTTAAATATTTTCATGACTTCACCAATTCAAATCACCATTTCAAAAATCTCAAGACAAGGAGAAAGACAAATAAAACTACTCAGATCTCATGGGGAAAACACAACAAAACTCAGAATTCATATATAAAATTAAAGCCATACAAACTACAATAATAAATAAACTTATCTCTAATTTCTCCCCAGGAAAACTCCTCGAAGTTCCTCTGAATCTCTTCCTTTCTTTACAACACACAAAATTCTCCTTTAAAGCAGCAAGGAGGAAGAAATCTCTCACTTTCCCTCCACTCTTACAATCACTCGAAGAATTCCTCACAATTTTTACACTATAGCAAACACTAATGGAATCTTTCTAACCTACAGGAAATTTATTATGTTCTAGCTCTCCTTCAATTTTTGGCCAAAATCTTCTTTTAAAGTTGTGGATGAGCATTCCCAAGAGTTGCTTAAGCATCCCTTCGAAATTTAGCCTTATCCAAAGCCTTATTGTGCATAATCGCCGAGCTCGCCGTCGGCGGCCTCGAGGGCGCCATCGACGGACCTTCTTAATGAATTAAATCTAGAGTCTCGGGCAAATCTCGTCGTCGGCCCTAGTTCAATTCTTCACATTTTGGCCCTTTTCGCTCCAAATTCGCTCCTTTTTGCATCTTTTTGCTCCAATGATCACAATTCATCATTCTTGCAACAAAACATCAAAAATACATTTCTTTAAAGTGCAATATCATCAAAAATAGTATAAAATAGGTATGAAAATCTCAACATATTTTCCTCTGATCATTACTCCAACTAAAATTTTGATGATTCTTCTAACCAAGATTATAATAATTTGCATAAGGATTATTAGAATGATTACTTATTACATTTAAAGTCTTATAAGAAGATTGAGATTCTATCATTTATGCCAATGATTTCCTTAAACACAGGTGATGTTTAAGAATAATTCATTTGATATCGATCTATTTTCTTCTATATAGCAGCTATTTGGGCTGCTAACATAGATATTGCATCATAATCAAGAATACTGGCTACTCTTTTTGGATTTACCCTTTTAGAGGGCCATTAAAAATTATTATTAGTCATCTCTTCAATTAAAAAATATGCTTCATCAAATGATTTTGACATTAATGATGCACCAGCAACATCGTCAATTATTTATCTAATAGATCCAACTAATCTATTAAAAAAGGTTTGAATTATTAACAAATCTGGCAACATATGGTGTGGACACTTCCTAATGAGATCTTTAAATCTTTCTCAAGCTTCATAAATTGATTCTCCTTCAAACTGACAAAAAATGTAATATCATTTCTAAGCTTAAAAGTTTTTGAAGTTGGAAAATTATTAAATAAAAATTTTTTTGATAAGTCTCCCCAAGTTCTGATAGATCCAGGTGCTAACGAGTTTAATCACATCTTAGATTTATCCCTTAGTAAAAAAGGAAAAGTCTAAGTCTGACCTCATCATTTGACACTCCATCATATGTAAATGTAGCACACAATTCTAGAAAACTAGCAAGGTGTAAGTTAGGATCTTTAGTTGGTGTTCCCCCAAACTGATTATTTTTTACCATTTGGATAATAGTAGGTTTAAGCTCAAATGAATTGGTAGTTACAACAGGGTTTTGTATACTCAAATGAATTTCATCTGTTGTAGGATTAACATAATCTTTTAAAGGTCTCTGATGATGTTCATTTTCATTTCCAGCATTACTTGAGTTGCAAGCCATTTTGCTAAAATGATCTATCTCTTTTTGTTGTTTTTGAATTTTTCTAATAGTTCTTTCTAACTCCAAATTGTAAGGTACTAAATCTTCAGATCTTACACTACGCATAAACAAACACAAAAAGCAATTAAAGTAAGAAAACACACTAAATTATAAAAGTATTCAAAATAAACTACAAACACTTTTTTTAGTTTTAGTTTAAAATAAAATAATTTACTAATACTTTCCGCTACTTCCCCCAGCAACGGTGCCAAAAACTTGATGCGGGAGGATTTAGTGTGTTATTTTTGCAAATATTTTTTAATATTACAAAATACACATGGCAGATACACTGGTAAATACAATTTAATCCCAACAAAAATAACTTTAGTGAAAATGTTTTATCTTTCAAAAATCTTTAAACTGACAAATCTCCTAAAAATAATGCAAGTATATGTATTGCTCAAGTAATAAAGAACTCTATTGGAGTCCTAGATATCGACCCCACATGGAAGTTGGAAATTCTTATAGATAAATTCTTATAATTATAATTTAAACTACAATTATGAACTACAAAAGTGAAGTTCAAAATTCAAATCTAAAGTAACTGAGTGAATGTTAAATAAAATGCAGTTAATTAAACTAATTGTTAAACTTTCAAAAGTAAACTTATGAAAACTAAACAAAATTTTTGTGGTGAAGAGTTCAAATTTAAGAAAGCATCATTCCCCTTTACAATGAGTATATGGATTGTGAAGAAATTAATATCATTTAAAAATATATATAAACTATTTTGTGCCAAATAGATGCAATCTTATTCTTTATCCTCTTCCAAGTGCATAAAGAACATTGACTAATCCAGATTTGGTCCCTAATTTCGTGGTTAGGCTGGGAAGATATCGACTGCCACTCCAGAGCTCCCACTACTCCCTTACCTAAGGGCTAACAATCTCGCATTAGTTTCCAACTAACAAGACAAAATTGGGGATTCTAATTTGTCATCTTAAAATCTCAAATTCTGCTTCCAACAAAGTATATTTTTGCTATTTATTTGCAATCAACCCCATGGATGAATTACTCTCCCATGAAATCAAATGTGATACTCACTATGTTGTAGAAATCATATCCCTTTTGGAACATATGTTTCTTAACACATTTTAATTGTTCATATCAAAAAGTAAATGAAGATCGGAGTTCAAATTATAACAAATTATTGACATTTAAAACCAAATAAAAAAATTAATTTTCACAAAATCATATCTTAAAGTAGGGAGAAGGATAAAGAAGACTACTCAGAATTCATGAGAAGGATACAATAAAACACGAATTTCATATATAAAAATAAGTTTACAAAATAAAGAAATAAAAGACACAGCTTATCTTACAATCCAAGCAAATCCCTAGAAGTTCTCTTCAAGCACTTTATCTCTTTACAAGCACTCTCCATTCTCTCTTTTAAGTGTAATGAAGAAGAAATCTCTCACATTCCCTTCCCTCTTACAATCCTTGAAGAAAATATCCAAGCACTTGATATTCTCTCTCTCTATCTCATGACACTCTCTCTCTTCAACCCCCCTTTCACGTACACACCCACAAGCCCTTGACTTCCCTCTCTTTTATTAGAGGTTGTCTCCCTCCAAACTCCAAAAAGAATTCAAAATGATTCAAAATGCTCTCCAAAATTCTATCCAAAAGTCAACCCTTTTGAATTCAAAAGACATGTCTATTGATTCAAGAGACATATCCCTTCATAAAAGAACCTTCCAAAGTGTTTATATGCATTGAATCACTCAATGGGGTATTTAGAACAAGTGTCCCTTTTGAAACTCACGCAAAACTTGTCTCGAACCGCATTAATATGCAAAAAGTCATCTTTGGAGCCTCAAAGGCTCGTTTTGGCGCTTCAGGTGCCATCTTGCTTAAGACCGCGTTGTTCTGGGTTTTGGCACTTCAGGCGCTAATTCTCTATAAAATGACGCTTCAGTCGTCAATTCTGGTGCTTAAATTGCCAGATCTCTGTAAAGTGGTGCTTCAAGCGCAGTTCTGGTGCTTCAAGTGCCAGAATCTCAAAATTTGTTATTTTGGCTCCAAACTTCATTCTTTTTGCTACTTTTGTTTCAAATGCCTAAAATTGATATACCTGAAATAAAAACATGAAAATTTCGTTCTTTAAAGTGTAATATCACAAAAAATAAACATAAAATGTATACTTAAAATAACAACATTATTTTGGTGTATCAGGTTACCTCATCTGAGGGACTCCCATAAATTCAAAAGAACATGTTATGAAATTAATATTTTTGTTTTTATTTTGAAAATTTTGTTTAATTTTGAAAAAGTATTGATTGATTTTGGAATATTTGTTTTTATTTTGCAGGTGAAGTAAAATCAACAACTAAGCATGTATAATATTTTAAAGCAAGAGTAAATTGCAGTAAATAAAACGACATAAATTAAATAAAACTGTAAAACCATACCTGTGATCTTCTCGCTGCTCCCATTGAAAGATTAGCTTTGCACTATATATAATTTTGCTAAAATTTAAATGAAATTGCAGAAAAGAAAACACGGGAAAAGGTTCAAGCTACCCCTACTAAGTTTTATGTCACAACCTAATGACTCCCTATGAGTTTAAATGAATGATTTTCTTGAGCAAAGTATAATAGCTTCATTAGTCCTTCAAAATGTCCACATGATCATAAAGGTGCTTGGATCATGACTAAGCAACCTTTAGAATTTTTTGAAACATCCCAAGTTCATTTGAAGTTATTACAGATAATCATCCAAAGTTAAATTTAGGATTTGATTGATTAAAATACTTTATGCTCAGTGAACCTGATATTTTAATCATCTCATGAGAGGGGTACTTAATTAGTCATTTAATGTTTCACTTAAAGTTATATAAATGAGTACTCTTGAGTACAAGATTAGGTTATTAAGAAATTTATGC
Source organism: Phalaenopsis equestris (assembly GCF_001263595.1). Classification (NCBI taxonomy): domain Eukaryota; kingdom Viridiplantae; phylum Streptophyta; class Magnoliopsida; order Asparagales; family Orchidaceae; genus Phalaenopsis; species Phalaenopsis equestris. The sequence continues at coordinate 235,123 of NW_018250444.1, read as the reverse complement.
CTACAATTAAGGCTGGGCTTGTAGTGTTTGCAAAATGTTCACAATTAGTTATATTTCTTTCCTAAACCTCATTAAGCAACTTCAAATTAAACCTAGTTTGCTACTAAGCCCTTAAGACTTATGAGTGGACAAATTCAGGACTTTTAGGGATATTAAATTATATAGTATTTTAATCCTTTTCAATGATTATATCACTCAAACATTGACTAGGGGTTTTAAATTAGTGAATTATCATCTTCCAAAATCTAACCCCTCACCTTAGAATCACATAATTTAATTAACTCCTAAATTATAATAATTGATGGAAATTACAATTATGCCCTTTTTGTAGAAAAGTGAGGTATTGATTTCTACCATTTAATCCCTTGTGTTTCAATCATCCAAAGGAATTCATCATGATTAAAATTACCCATTTACCCTTAATCAACCCTAAAATTTAATTAAGGAATAAAAATTCAAAATTACCATTTTGGCCTTAGGGTTCTCCACTTCATAACTTATTAAATAGAACTCAAATGACTTTGAAAATTTTACAGTAGCCCACTCATGGGTCAAATAAAATATCAAGAGAAAATGTGATTTTCTAATTTTTATTTAATTTTAAATAATTATTTTATTCAAAAATAAGGATATTCAAAGTTAATTCATTTAATCAATTAAAAAAATTATCTGTTCTTAGGAAAATTATTGGAGGTTCACCTAGGCCGGAGGACCACTAGGACAAATTTTCATGATTTTCAAAGTTTTATTTCAATTATTAAATTTATTTAATGATTTTGAGTATTAATTAAATATAAAATGTTATTTAAGTTGAAAATTAACTTTTATATTTTTATTAAATCTCTTTATGTCCAAGGAACCCAAAGAAATAAATTTCATATTTTTGTGATTTATATTTTATTACTGTAATTATTTTAGTGCAAATTTATGGAAAATTCATTTCTAAGCATTTTAAAATTTATAACTTTATCTAGAAAATTAGGAAAAAAATATTTTAATTGCTCCCAAGTGACCAGGAAGAGAATTGTGACATTTTGGGACACTTTTTAATTTTAGTGATTTTTATCCTTTTTTAAATTATTTTGACATAACAAAATTTAAAATATACCTTAAAAACTAAATATTTATTTTAATTTCAATTTTATTCTTTTTAAGTGTGTCTAATCACAACTCAAAAAACCACTTTTTATAATTTTTTACCTTTAATTTAATTTATATAATTATTTTAATGCAAATAAAAAATTTAGATTAAAAAATCAAGTTTAGTTGGTAAATTAATTCAAAATAATTTCAAATTTTACAGAGAGTTAATATGACTATTTTTACAGTGTGGAATGATTTTTGTAATTTTTTTTAATAGTATTTTATTTATTCTAATTTTAATGAGCTTTTAGGATTTAATTAACTATAGTAATTTACATAAATATTAAAACTTGGTTTATATTTTTTCTAGGTTCCTCTGAACACAGTGAAACTACCAAAATAAGTTTTATACTTTTTTTATTTATATTTTATTTTTAAATTTTTTTAATTAAATAAAGGTGACTTATTTTGAAAATTAGGGCTTCTATACTTAGAGGTGTTCTCTGACTTTGGAAAAATCAGAGAACACAACTAAGGATTGGAATTTTAAACACCAAAAATCTCAAGGCATGGAATCAATATTTAATTATTTATGTTTAAATAAGTTTTTGAGTATTTAATTAATTAAAAATACAATATAAGTTAAATAAATTTAATTTTCATTTCACATTGTTCTCCTCTGTTCACTGAGCAAGAAGGTATTTTTTTATTTTATTTTTATGAATTTTCTATGCAAAGATATGAATTTTCTAAGTTTTGGGAATTAAATAAATCATAAATCCATATTTTCTATTTATCTAGCTCAGTCACCACGTCAACATGGGATTCTCCGAAGCTCCGTGTGTTGCATTCTGATTTGACGCCTTCATCTGACTCAGTCGCTGCACGACCACGTGTTCATGTACTGTTCCTTCGTTTGACTTCGTCTCTTCTTTTGGATCAATACACACGCTAAACGGATGACATCCGTTCATCGTCCCCGTTCAGCCTAAACCGAGAGTTGTTCACACTAAATCGCTTCGATCTCACATGATACTCAACAAAATTAAGTGTGGATTGTTCGTACAAGTTCATCTAACTAAAACATATCCATATGGTTGATCATACATGGAATTATGATTTTCTTCACAAAATCCCAAACCGAGCTCCATTTGAAAAAAAATGTTCCATACCTGAGTCCAAGAGGTGCCTCAATTGGATGCTTGAAGAAGCTTTGGTGGATTCTAGCAAACCTCCTAAAAGTGTTGGTTTGATTTGGTGAAGGGTCTGAGTACAAACTCCTCCAAAAAGGGGTGTGAGCTTGGTCTAGCTCTTTGACAGAGGGCTCAATTGATGAGGGTTTCACTGGGAAGCTTCCTCCCTTGCTCTGGTAAAGCTTAGGAGCACAATAAATTATGTATTGGTGGAGTTTTATGGGATGGCAATGAAAATTTCTTATATTTGAGCTGAGCTCTAAAATTGAGCTCTGAGCTCAAATAGAGGGAATTAGGGTTGGAGAATGGTGGGGATGTGCTCTCTAGGTTGCTAGAAGGTCTGGGAAAATTTTGGCAGAGTTTTGTTAGGGTTTTTGCACACACCTCTTCTTGCCCATAGTGGTGCTTAATTTATACGGAGAGCCATGACTGTCATCAGGTCATGCCAAGGTGGCAGGGGAGCCGCTTACGTGGAGGGAAGAAGTGCTCCAGTGGCCAATGGGGCTTAGCCAGCTCAGGGGGGTTTAATTTTGGGTTTTCACCTTTTGGATCTTCTCGAGCTAGGTGTTTTTCGATGGTTGTGGTTTCTATCTAGCAATAATTAGGTCACCTCTAAGTTCAGGTGAGCTAGAGGTGTTTTAAGGTCAATTTAATTAGGTTCAATGGTGGCTCCAAGGTGGAAATCCAATGGGAAATTGAAGTTTGGGTAAGTTGGGCTAGGTTGGGTCTAACCCTTTGGTCCAAAGGTTGGGTTTGGTTCCCTGATGGTGAGGGTGCTTGGACTGCCCCAAGGAAAGTTTAGGTGAGGTCAAGTTGATCGCTTGGAGATGGGATAAGAGTTTAAATGTTTCATGAAGAAGGAAAGACCAAGTGAAGGAGAGAGAGGGGAGTGGTCACCTCATCATGCCATTTTTGGCAGAAATATACTTTAGGATGCCCATGGAAGGCTCCATGAGTCATGCCATGATATGCAAGGGGTCATGGGAAGGTTTCATGCAAAAGGAAATTTTAAATTTGATGAATTTTGGAAAATCATGCCATGATGCCTAAATTTGGATAAAATTTTATGTAAATGTATGTCATGCTCCATGTGATGCCATGATGGAATGATTTTGAATGCCATGATATGATGAAGGAAAAATTTTTGTCATGTGGGCTCAATTTGGGCTTTTGAATTAATCATATGGGCTTTTGAAAAATGCTTATGGGTATGGGCCTTTTAAACATGCACACTATGAATTTTATTTTCAAAATTGATCATGGGCCAATCAAATGGATTTATAATTTGTTTAAATTGAATTTGTATTTTTTGAATTTGATGTGAATTTGAAATGGGGGCATTTGATTGATCATGAAGCTCGATTTGGGGATTTTTGGACTTTGGGTCAATTTGAGGTAAATCACTTGCACATGGATTTAGAGTTTGGAATTGGGTTTAATTAGGCTTGAATTTTATTTAACTTGTATTAGGACATGAATAATTTGAGTTAAAATGAAATTGAGGAGATTTAAGATCAATTGGGGGCAAATTGGGGTGATTTGGGGCCTTTTAGGTACTTAGGGGCAAAATTGGGATTTTGGACAAAATGGGTCAATTTTGTCAAATTAGACCCAATAGATGGTCAAGAATTGGTTTTAAGGGTGTTTGAAATGATTTTGGAGGATCTAGGAATTTTTGGGCCACCAAGGGCATTTTGGTAATTATGGGAAAGCTTAGGGCTAAAAGGTAAAAATTGGGTAATTGGGTAAGGTTATGTTTTGATGCAAATGTTGATGATAGAATTACCCCCATTGTGCCATGAGACCAAAGAAACCACACTTTAGATTGCCCATGTGTTGGTCTTATCCACCCTAGCCAAGGACTAAGGGTTTGGGAGACTGATGCTCCCCTAATGTGTATTATTTTTCAGCGTGTTTTATGCCAATTTAAATCTTGAGTAACAGTGTCAAAAACTTGACCCATCCCGAAATTTACCTAGTAATTTTTCTTTCAAAAATATGGCCAAAAACTTGACCACATTTATATTAAGTAGTTAATGTACAAAATGAAAATTTTATATAAATAATATTAAATAGTTTACACACTAAAGGTTTTACGCAAGTGCACGTATCACTTCAAGTAATGTAGGAATCCTTTAAAAACCCCAGTATCAAGTGCTATAAGAATTCCCTTAGGCTAATTCTAGTCTACTATTATAAAGTCTTAGTTTGGAAGATGAAAACACTTATGATAATAACACAAAACACAATATTCAAACAATAAAAATAAAAGTAAGAAAGACTAAATTGGGTTTAATGAATGTTAACCAAAATGTAACTAAAAGAACTAAGTTTACTAAACTAATTTCTAAACTTCAAAAATAAATTTAATAAGACTAAATAAAGTTTTGTGTCAAAGAGTTCAAATTTAAGAAAGAATCCTTCTCCTTTACAATGAGTACTTGGTTAGTGAAGTAATTAAAATCATTTAAAATATATAAAAATTATTTTATTATTTTGTACCAAATAGGAGCAGTCATATTCCTTACCCTTTTTCAAGTGCATAAGGAACATTGACTAGTCCAGAGTTTGGTCCCCAATTCTATGGTTAGGCTGGGAGGATGCCTGCTACCAGTCTAGAGCTCCAACTACTCCCTCACCTTAAGGCTAACAATCTCGCATCAATTTCCAATCAACTGGACCAAATTGAGAATTTTAATCTATCACCTTAAAATCTCTAATTCTGCATCCAACAATTTATTTGCGCCCAACTCCATGGATGAATTACTCTCCCATGAAATCAAATGTGATTCTCCCTATGATGTAGAAATCATAGCCCTTTTGAAACATATGTTTCTCAACACATTTTAACATTTTAATTGGCTGGATCAAAAAGTAAATGAAGATCATAGTTCAAATCATCACAAATATTTTACATTTAAAATCGTATAAAAGAAAAGTAATTATTCACAAAACCATATCTCAAAGTAGGGTGAATGATAAAGATGACCACTCATAATTCATGAGAAGGATATGACAAACACGAATTTAATATATAGAAACAAGTTTACAATACAAAAGACATAAAAGACACTTCTTATCTCACAATCCTTCCCAAGCAAATCCCTAGAAGTTTTTTCAATCCTTTCTCTCTTTACAAGCACTCTCAATTCTCTCTTAGAAATGTAATGAAGAAGAAATCTGTCACATTCCCTCTCCTCTTACAATCCTTTAAGAAAATTTCCATTCCCTTTACTTTCACTCTCTCTCCCCCTTTCCTTCTTCTCACTCTCACGCCACTCACAAACACACACACATACACACACAAACTCACACCCCCAAAACTTCTCTTCAAGCCTTAGACTTCCGTCTCTTTTACTAGAGGTTGCCTCCCTCCAAAAGGAATTCAAAATTCCCTCCAAAATTTTATCCAAAAGTCTACTTTTTTGAATTCAAAAGACATGTCAATTGATCCAAGAGATATATCCCTTCATAAAAGAACCTTTCAAAGTGTCTAGATGCATTGAATCACTCCAAGGGGTATTTAGAACAAGTGTCCATTTGAAAATTCAAGCAAAATTCGTTCTGACCCACCTTAATCAACAAAAAGTCGTCTTTGGCGCATCTTGCATCAAATATGGCGCATCTTGCATCAATACCGGTGCATCTTGTGCTAGCTCTCTGTCAAATATCGCATCTTGTGCCGGTTTGGCGCATCTTGCACCACCCTACAGTAGCTCCATTATTTTGCTCCTTTTGGATCTGTTTCGCCCCATTTCAGTTGTGTTTCGCTCCTAACAGATATACCTACAAAATTAACATGAAAGCAACATTTCTTTAAAGAGTAATTTCATTCAAAAAAATTTAGAATTGTAAAGGATGTTAAGTATAAAAAGTCATATCAAATTGTACCAAGTCTGAATTTTCTTTCTTCCTCGTTTTACTCCAAATTGCATCATTTTTCTCCAAAAGTTCATTTCTTGTACCTGAAACCAACAATATGCAAAATACCTTCCTTTGAAGTGTAATATCATTAAAAATCATTAAAATTTAAGCATAAAATATATATGAAAAAGTAGGTAACTTTTAGGCATATAAAAATCCCTCAAACTTAAACGTTACTTGTCCTCAAGTAACTCTTTTACTACATAAAAATATAACTTAGGATAGAGATTAACTTATAAACTTCTATACTTTAGTTTAATAAATAAAATACTACAATTTAATAAAAACTTTTAATAACTTAGATTAAAACTATAAGTATAAGAATACTTAGTAATCAAATCTAAGATTTTTGAATCACCATTCATTTCAAGAAGAACTGTAATTTGTTATATCAAGGATACTTAGAATATCCTTATGGAAAAGAATTTCATGAAAACTTTACTATTAAGGGTGTTAATAATCAAATACAAGTTTTAAAAATGTTGTAAAAATGTTATAAAACATTTTTCTCAAGTTGATTCAAGTGAAGCCAATTTTTGATTAGGTATCTCCTCGAGCTTCTCCTCACATTCCTCTTTTTTTTTCTTTTTCTTTCCTTTTTTTTTTCTTTTCTTCTCCTTCTTTTTTTTCTTCTTTTTTCTTTCTTTTAAAATTTTTTCAATCATTTCTTTTCTTTTTCTTTTTCAAGTGAGGATTATTATATCTGGATAACCTTGAATACTTTTGAACTTCACTATCCTCTTCTTAAAGTTAAAACTTTTTACCTTTCTTCACTTTATAACTTCATATTAGTTTTGATGATTTTTCAAAAAGGCTCATTCTTTTCTTCTTACATGAAACTCTAAGATTCATAATTCTTCAAAAATATAATTTCCTTTACTTTAGATAGAAAAATATAGTCTTATCATTTCATACCAAATATCTTTAACTTTAGAAATGACCTTTGTTATTAAAAAAATTTACCTAAATTATAATATTTACAGACATAAATATAGTCATTTAAAGTTAAACTCTAATATCCAAAGTCATGTTAAATTAAATTTAAAAATATAGTTAATTGAGGACAAATAAAATTTAGTTTACTTCTTTTTAAAAGAAAATTTTCTTCTACCCAAACTTGAATTTTTAAATATTTTACACTTAATTCCATAAAATATAGTAGGAAGAAAATGTAAAAGTTGAATATATTAACTACTACAACGTCCTATGAAATTCATATATGCGTAAAATCAGGATAGAATGACTGCAAGAAAAAGTAAATCTAGCTTAAAACATGCTTGCAATAATATTTAACTAAAAGAAAGTAAAGTAAATCTAGCTTAAAACATGCTTGTAATAATATTTAACTAAAAGAAAGTAAACTAACTTTAAGATTTATTTTTGTTAATACCCCCAAACATGATTTGAAGCATGTATAATATTCAATAAAAAAAATATAAGCAGGAAGAAAAACAGTTCAGAAATTATATCTATCACAAACATCTCCAAGTATTCATCAAGACAAAATAATATATAATAGAAAGTAAGTCTAAACTAAAACATGATCGATAAAATGGAAGGAATGGTCTAACAAGCAGAACAAGTATCATCATAGAAATATATATATTTATGTGTTTTCCAAATGTTTATATTATTGTAACACAAACACAAACACACATGATAAATGAGATCAATTCCTCTTTTAACTTATTGCATTTCACTAACTTACATCAAATTTCTAACGGAATCAATACACATATATATTGGGTAATTATAAATGATTTTATAGATTCTAATTCCAAAGATAAGATTATCCGTGATACATTGAGTTGCTAACACCGACCTCAGGTGTCACCATATCCCGTTAATTAAGCACCTCTAACAGTTATAAGGATAGCAAAAAATCATCCACAAGTTACTCATTAAATAGGTTAGCTAATCCTATCAAATGAAAACAAAGTAAGAGAAAAGAAGTAACAAAATTGAGATGGAATTGTCACTATAAAATTAATAATATCTCTAGTAAAACTCAAGTCCGGGAGAGACTCGAGTTGTAGTGGACTCATTAATCCAACTACTACAAGAGAATATATATGTCTAGCCATAATAAGAAGTTAATGAATCACCTCCCTCATGACACATAAAAATCAAATCAAACTACTAACAATCCAAACATTTACTAATCATCAAACAAACTGATAAATCCACACTAAAGCATACACAATACAATACTAACAATCATAACTCTAAAGCTCACTAAATCAAACCACACCGATAATTATGAGTTACCTCCCATAAAGCGCTTTGTTTAACGTTGCCAGCCCGACAAATGATTCCACCTGGATAAAAATTCCATGTAAGTAATCCTTGATTATTCCAACTACATGTCCGATTAAATTCATTATCTTCCCAAAATTGGTCTTCTCCTCCAAAATTATTATTCCTATAAAAATTCAAATGATTTTCTCTACCTGGATTGCAATAATTGGAATAAGATTTATGTATCTCATGACCAATTTCAATCCATTTTCCAAATGAATTTTGCTCAATAGTTTGAGTTCTTTGAGGATATCTTTCAATGTATTGATCCAACATCCTCTCAATATCTGCAACCTGAGAAATTAAAATTGTAAGCTTATCATATTGAAAATTTGCCACTCTCTTGTGGTTTACTCTTTCAAAGCTACTAGCATTATAATCCAATTTTGAATATTCATTATGTCATTGATATGTCATTTCTACATTAAATTCATGGAGTCGTTTCAAATCTCTCCCAAAAATTCTCTCCAAATCTGACTTGTAAAATTCAAGGTCTGTAGCTCCTGAACTATGCATACAAATCAAAAGACTTAACTAATAGGACATATATCAAAAATATTTTTTTTATATTTTGGATTTTCTTTAAAATAAACACACAATAATTTAACACACTATATAATAATACTATAAATTCCAAATCTAAGTCTTACAAGTTTAACTAAAATTCTCCTAAAGTTCTTTCTAAAGCTTTCCTGGCAACGATGCCAATAACTTCATGCGCCCCTAGTGTGTGTTGTTCTTCTGTGTGTTTCATCTCAATTTAAATCCTCAGTAACAGTACCAAAAACTTGACCTGTCCTGAAATTTACACAGTAATTTTGCTTTCAAAAATATGGCAAAAAACTTGACCCAATTTATATTAAGTAGTTAATGTGAAAAACCAAAAATATTAGATAAAATATATAAAATAATTCACACACTAGTGGTTCTATGCAAGTACGTATCACTTCAAGTAATAAAGGGCTTTCTTTAAAAACCTCAGTATCGATCCCACAGAGAAGTGCAGTAAGAAATCCCTTAGGCTAATTCTAGTCTACTACTATCAAGTCTTAGTTTGGAAAATGAAAAACTCTTATGATAATAAAATAAATCACAATATTCAAACTATAAAAATCAAAGTAAGAAAGACAAGATAAATTTGTTTTAATAACTGCTAACAGAAATGTAACTAAAAGAGCTAAGTTTACAAAGCCAATTTTTAAACCTCAAAAATAAATTTACTAAGACTAAACAAAGTTTTAGGACGAAGAGTTCAAATTTATGAAAGCATCCTTCCACTTTATAATGATTACTTAGTTAGTGAAGTAATTAAAGTCATTAAAAAATATATAAAAATTATTTTGTACCAAACAAGAGCAATTCTATTCTTTACCCTCTTCCAGAGCATAAAGAACATTGACTAAACCAGAGTTTGATCCCTAATTTTGTGGTTAGGATGGGTGGATACTAGCTGCCACTCCAGAGCTCCCACTAGTCCCTTACCTGCGACTAACAATCTTGCATCAGTTTTCAATCAACTAGACCAAATTGGGGATTTTAATCTGTCACCTTAAAATCTCCAATTCTGCATCCAACAAAGTATATTTCTCTATTTATTTGCACCCAACTATTTGCACCCAACTCCATGGATGAAATACTCTCCGATGAAATCAAATGTGATTCTCCCTATGTTGTAGAAATCATAGCCCTTTCGAAACATATGTAAACATTTTAACATTTTAATTGGCCATATCAAAAAGTAAATTACGATCGGAGTTCGAATCATCAAAAATTTTTTGCATTTAAAACCGTATAAAAAAAATCAATTCTTCACAAAACCACATCTCAAAGTAGGGAGAAGGTCAAAGAAGACTACTCATAATTCATGAGAAGGATATGACAAAACATGGATTTCATATATAAATACAAGTTTATAATACAAAAGAAATAAAAGACACAACATATCTCACGATCCTTCCCAAGGAAATCCTCAAAAGTTTTCTTCAAGTCTTTCTCTCTTTACAAGCACTCTCAATTCTATCTTAGAAATATAACGAAGAAGAAATCTGTCACCTTCCCTCTCCTCTTACAATCCTTGAAGAAAATCTCTAAGCACTTGACTTTCTCTCTCTCCTCTCTCTCTCCCTTTCCTTCTTCTCACTCTCACGCCACTCACAAACGTACACACACACATACACAAACTCACACCCCTCAAAACTCCTCTTCAAGCCCTAGACTTCCCTCTCTTTTATTAGAAGCTGCCTCCCTCCAAAAAGAATTCAAAATTCCCTAAAAAATTTTATCCAAAAGTCAGCTCTTATGAATTCAAAAGACATGTCTATTAATCCAAGAGACATATCCTTTCATAAAAGAACCTTTCAAAGTATCTAGCTACATTGAATCACTCCAAGGGATGTTTAGAACAAGTGTCCCTTTGAAAATTCGTTCAAAATTTGTTCTGAACCTACTTAATATGCACAAAGGTGTCTATGATGCATTTTGCACCAGATCAAGCACATATTGCACCAAATATAGTTCACCTTGGGCCAGCTCTCTATCAAATGGTAAATCTTGCGCCACCCTACAACAGCTCCACTATTTTCCTCCGTTTGGCTCCTTTTCAGCTCTATTTCACCCCTATTTCAGTTGTATTTTGCTCCTAACAGATATACCTACAAAATTAGCATGAAAATAACCTTTGTTTAAAGTGTAATTTCATTCAAAATCATGTGTGAAGTGTAAAGGAGATTAAGTATAGAAGGATATATCGAAATGTGCCAAGTCTGAATTTTATTTCTTGCTCGTTTTTACTCCAAATTGTAGGAATTTTGCTTCATTTTTTCCAAAAGTTCATTTCTTATACCTAAAACCAAAAATATGCAAAATACTATTTTTAAAGTGTAATATCATTAAAAATCATTAAAATTTGAGCATAAAATATATATGAAAATGTAGGTAATTTTTAGGCGTATCAGGGACCACCCACATGGGTCTCCAAAGAGGCGACGGAACCAAGCTAGACATGTGTAGGATAGGATTCAAGGTTGCAAGTGGAAGTTTAAAGTGCAAGTGTGTGTACTAGACCAAGCCACATCACTCAGGGTTAACCCAAAGGTCATACAGACCTATGGGGAACCCCTCTTAAGCTCTCTCTTATTGGCTCTCAACCAAAAGTGAGGTCAACAAACCAATCTATGGAACTTTAAGATGAGCAAAGAAAAGTTTTAGCATTTTTATTGGTGGGGGTTCCATCACTAGTCCTCTAGGAATAGTCAATAGGAAAGTTTTATGGCTAGATCATAGGGCATAAGGAAGAAAGACAAGACCTCAACTAAAAATGAGGTCAACATGGTGTGAATATTTAAGAAAAATGCTTGGATTGTAGAAGATTTGACGGACAAATATTCTCACCGACCTTTTTATAACTTATATGTTCACTACCAATCCATGGGAAACACCATGGGAAACGGGAAACATTCAAGAAGACAAAAGTGAAGAAGATGTTTGAACTCGTTTTACTACAAAATTCATAATTATGATTGCTTATGTGTGTTATGTGTTTATGTTGGATTTCATTTACTTTTATAATTGAACTTTCTTTTATTATTGAAATTTATCTGTGTCATATGCTAAGTATTTAATATTTAGTTTTTAGCGTTAGTTTGTATGGTTTGATTTCGATGCTGAGTTAGATAAATTGGCTTGAAAAATGGTGGTTTGTAATTGTTGATCGCCAAATTAGAAATTTTCGGTCGGCGGAATGAGAATCTCATGTTTTGAAAATACGAGACCGAACTGATCCCATATCCACAATAGTTTAAATGATCGAGCACAACACCTCAAGTAATATATCTACCTTGAAGGATAGATACACTACTTGATATTGGTGCTCAATTAAATAAACTAAAGAATTTACGACATCCATTTAAGTCTACGAAAAACCATTTTTTATGTTGACCAACAAGTTCCTGTATTTAATATAAAAAATTAAATAGGTTTTATATTAAGTTGGGCTCTTAAAGTTTCCTATAAGGATGATACCCTATAGTTAATTACATCTTAAATCACTGAAGTCACCTAAGAAAACTTTTGATTTAGATCAGAGAATATTGTCTTCAAGAATTTCAAGGGGTAGCTTTTCAAAAGATCAAACCTAAAGGAGTATCAAAGGGGAATGTATCAAATTTGGAACATTGTTATGGAATCTAAATGAGGAAGAACTAGGGGTTGTCACAGATCCTCAGGAGAACCTCGGTGACTTCCTAGGTGACTTCCTAAGTTATCCTATTTAAGTTATCCTATTGTTTGGCTTCAGTTTCAAGAAGAAAAATTATTTAAATGTTACATCCTGTAAGTTTTATTAATTAGGGCTTACATTTGTACGACAGGGTCATACAAATAGCCTGGAAGATGTGAGGATTTAGGTTTTACCAAAAAATATATAGTGTTTTTATACACATCTTTATACCTGTTTTTTGAGATAGTGCACTTTAATAAAAGGTATTTATGTATTTTTCTTGTAGGTATAATCAAATGTATGAAAATGCTAAAATGAGTGAAAATGGTCAAATTTGGAGCAAAAATGAAGAAATGTGCAAAAATGAACTGGGGCGCCTAAGCGCCCAGTTTTAGCACCCAAGAGCTAGATGATCTGTGCCTAAGCGCCAAGTACCTCGTGCTTAAGCGCCAAAATTAGTTACTTGAAGAAATATTTAATTTGAGAGGAATTTTGAAAAGGTGTTTGAAGCAACCCTTGATAAAAAGGTGAGAAATAGCCCATGGACACAAAAATTCATTCAATTGGCTTATGAGGAGGTAACTTCTACAAGATTCATTAAATGGAGACACCTTTTTGAAGAGAAACCAACACACCACTTGGATTTTTATGAGAAAAGACTTAGATTTTCCAAGAGAAGGGGCTAGCAACCATCCACTAAAGTTTGTCACTGCCGCCGTCGCCGTCGGCCACCTTTATTTTATTTTGAGTATTAGTTAGTATTGTGAGAGAAGGAAGAGAATTCAAAGGAGCTTCAAGACATTTGGTTGAGAGAATTTGAGATAAGTGTTTATCTTTGTGACTACACTTGGTTTTTCATTTAGATTTCTTCTTTTTGTGCTTGATTTCTACTTTTAAACTCATGTATGGTTGTATTTTTTCCATGAACTCTGAGTAGTTTCTTTATCTTTTTCCTTAAAATGATAAGTGATTAAATGTTTAAAGGAAGTTGTGTGAAGTATTAGTCTTCAATATTGGAAGAAGTTGTGATGATTCAAGACCTTGCACTTCATGTACTTCTTGATTTTGCCAATTAAGATGTTAATATCTGTTGTGAGAACATGTAAGATCGGAGATGGTATTGTCTCAATCAACAAATGGTTGGAATCACATATTCATCTCATAAATGAGAATGTAGTTCATGGGGTTGACTGCAAATAAATAGGAAAATATATTTTCAAGGGTGTAGAATTAGAGGACTTTACAGTGACAGGCTAAAGCCCCCAATTTGATTTGTAGTTTTAGGTTTTAATACGAGATGTTAGCCTTCAGGTGGAGGGAGAAGAGGGAACTCTAGAGTGAGAGCTAGTATCTTCTCTGCCTAGCCGGTCTTCAAGACTATTAAAACTATAGATTATCCAATGTTTTTATAGCATCTCTAGTAAGGGTAAAGAATAGTATTACTCCTATTTAACACAACACATTTAGCATACTTCCACAACATAATTTCTATTATCTATATTGCCTTCCTCTTGCAAGTATTTTAATTAAGTTAATAAGTTGCTCACTTTATTTTCAATTATCAAAAATCACAAAAAGAATCAAACTTTCATTTCTATTATAACATCTTAAGTTTAAGTACGAATATTTATTGATAAGTATTTTGTTATTTAAATCCAATCCTCCTTGTGGGTTCAATATTCGGAACTTAATTAGAAAGTTCTATATTACTTGATAATGATACATATGATTGCGTAGTATCCCATATTGAAATATTATAATTGTATTGTTGACCTCACTTTTGGTTGAGGTCTAGCTTCTCCTCTTTAGTATCCTAGGGTCTAGCCATAGGACTTTCCTGTTAACTATTCCTAGAGAACGAGAAAAGGAACCCTCACCATTAGAAACTCTAAATTCTTCCAAGCTCAACTTGAAAGTTCCATATATTGGTCCTAACCTCTAGCACCTAGTAGGTGGGGCCAATATGAGGGACCTCAAGGGCAGTCCCCATAGGATTGTTTGGCTTAGGGTCAACCCTCTAGGTGTTGGTCTTAAGCTAGTGCACACACTTTCACCCTACTCACAACCCTAAACCCAAGGCTTGTTGACTTTGATCCCTTGATCTTTTGGGAGACTCATATAGATGGTCTCCTAGTCCCACTAGCCCTACGCTAGGGTCTAGCTAAGACCATTCCATAGAGAACCCAAATAGAGATTACGTTGGTCCATAGCTCAAATGGGGTGGTTGGTACCTCAATTTCACCAAATTTCAACTTAGCACTTTGCACCAAATCTACCCAATTTACCAAAACACCCTCAAACTCTAAATTTGGCCAAAATTTCAAATTTCACCCAAAATACTTAAATTTGTTCAAAAATCATTTCAACCCAATTCAAACTACTCAAATTGCCCAAAACATCTCAAAATTTTCAAAATTACCAAAATACACCCAAATTTGCCAAAATTACAAAAATGCCCTTAGTGGCTCAAACTTTCCCAAAACTATCAAATCACTTCAAATGTCCCCAAAATCAAATTGAAGCACTCCATTGAGCTCAATTTGACATATTTTGACCAAAAAACCCAAATTACGCTTACAAACCCAATTACCTAAATTCATCTCAAATGTCCATCAATTTGATCATGATTTCCCCCAATTTCAATTTTAAACTCAAATTCATCATGACCAAACTTAATACAGACCAATTCTCAACCCAATTAACCCATACTTTGAGCCCAATTTCAACCTAAATCCAAAACCCCCAATTTAGCCATGTCTAAAAATGTCACCAAATTGAATGCCCAAACCCCAAAATTGACACCCAATTAATGTTGAAAATACTTCATAACATCCCCCTAGATCAAATTGAACCATCAATTGGGCCATATTTAAACTATAGTCTAACCCAAACCCAAGCCTAACCCAACATCCCCAAATTGATCAAATCCTTCAAATTGAACTCCCAAATCAATTCAAAATCACTCCAAATCTTTTCTAAACCACTTATGACAACCATATACACCATCTTGATCAATAAATTGAGCTTGTACCAAAATTTTACGAGAATCGAATCTGACGTGTTTTTGACTCGGTCTTCGATGAAGTCGCTCGAATGACTCCGTATGTCAAACCGGAAATCACCGGCGTGTCCGCAACGTCAAAATTACTTGGAAAGGACATCAATTTTGCTATGATTTTATGCACAAGCAAATAACATACAAATCGGGGGATTTTTAAGATTAAATATCACAAAATTAATTAAAAGAAGGGAATTCTTTTTCACTTAAATCCTTATACCTAAAATCCTAAATCCCTAAGCCTTCTCTCTGTAAGCCCTAGCGCTCTCTTGTTGCTTCACGCTTGTCGCTTCACTATGTCGCCGACCTAGCCGCTGTCGTCCCCGACCTAGCCGCCACTGCCACCTCCTCTGCTGCACTACCGAGCTTTCCTGTGATCTTCACATTTGGCTCACCTCAGGTAAGTATAGGGAATCTTTCTCCTCCTTTCTTGGCTATATAAGCCTCTCTTGGGGAAGGATTTGGGCATGGCCGAAATTTGCCTGGCCGAAATTCTGGAGAGGGTGGAGGTCCGACCAAAATTTTATCTAATCTCTTTGGTTGGATTTTTCCTGTTCTGTTCTTCTTGTGTGTGTGCTCGAAGTCTTTTGGAATTTTGTGGGTAAAGCTTGAACAAGGTAGTCTCTCCCATTTTCTTTTCAACTCTATCTCAGGTCCCCTCCAACGTTATTTTTATTTTGATTTCATAAAGATGTTGGCTGAAGTTCATAAAGATGTTGGCTAAAAGAAAAAGGAAGTGGAATATTTTTGGTTGGGCTTTTTTTTTTTTTTTTTTTTCTTTTTTTTTGCATATGTTGCTCTATGCATTCCTGGACACCATCTTTGTTATATTGGTATATCTACTTGCATATGTATCAATTCATACATTTAAGGTTAAGGAGGAATGTTGTTGTTTACGCCTTGCGTTACTGTTTCTACCTCGTGAATATTATTGTTGATCTGCGCATACCCCCTTTATGTACTAATCTCATAGCATGCTTCGCATTAAATTATTGAATAAATGTTTTAAAAGGGAAGTTGTGATATATTTGAAAGGCTAAGATGGATACTAATGTAATTTAAGAATGTTTCACTTTATATGATCGATAGAGTGCTTGTTTGGTTGCAAATCCATGATTTTTCGAAATACTTGTGGAATTTAAGTTCTCTTTTGTTGGATAACTTAGTTGGCTATTTATCGATCTTGATAAAATTGTTTTGTGCCATGTTGTATGGTTCATGATGGACTGTGTTTATATTTGGCCTGCATAAATACTTAGGTTGTACTTAAAATAGCCTTCGAAGAAAATTTCCTTTTGTATCTTCGCATTCATAGAAGAAAAGTGGTATACTAGCAGAGGTGACATAGATGGTTATCAAGCATGGTGATCTCATATTCTTTTCTATGGTTATTATACTTCTGAAAAATTTATATGCACGTCACCCAATTTTTATATATTTACATTTCTAACACCCAAGAGGTAATGTAGGACTGTAGTTCATCTCATTGTTTATATGTTTATCTTTGGAGATCTTCAACATGTTTATCTTATTGTTTATATGTTTATCTTTGGAGATCTTCAACATGTTTATCTTCCTGAAAATTTGAAGTTATACGGCCTGGTTTAATGAAGATTTGAGATCCATGTGGACTGTTTTCGGTTTCATGGCCTTATTATTTTTGGAGAAAGTGTAAGTGCTGATCTTGTGATATTTAAATACACATGTTTTGTGATGGTTGAGCTAGTTGTTTTGGAATGCTTCGGGCTTTTAGTTTTTGCGAAGTTTTGTTTTGACTCGCTGGAGTTTTCAGAAGCTTTTATGGTTTGTCTGGGATACAATTTGGATGGACTTTGAGATGGTTTTGTTACAAATATGACTGTAATTTTGGGTCTTATGGTAGCTCGTTTGGGCTACGGTTTATAAAAATGTTTGGGACTGTTTTGTGCTCTTTGGGGCTGTGGTTTTGGGTATTTGGTGGCCTAACTAGCTACGGTTTATTTTTTGAGGATTTACATACATACCACCCAATTCTCATAAACTTGTATTTTTTTACATATACGCCATGTTAACCCATGCGTGAAAGGTTGTACTCTTTTCTTTTAGAATTTGAATGGTATGAACGTAAATATAAAAATTTAGTTGCTAGGTGTGAAAATACATAAAGAATTGGGTGGCAAATATATAAATGTGCGCTGAGTTTCTCACTAATTTCGTTTTATTGGAATTTGAAATTCATGTATGTATGTTTTATGAAAATCTAAAATTGTTGCTACTTCAAGTTTTGGAATTTGAAAATTTCGTCAATTTCATTTTTGGAAATTTTGAAATTGTTGTAGCATTGCTTGTAAAAAATTAGAAACTTCGAATGTTTCACTTTTGGAAAAATCTAAAAGTTCATATTTTGGTCTTTTTTTTTTTAAATATAAAGCTTCAAAGCTTTTATTTTGGAAATATTTGAAAAACTTATGTTCCGGTTTGTAAAAATTTGAAGGCTCAACTCTTTTCATTTAAAAAAAAATTGAAGGTTAAATTTTCAATGCTTTCATTTTAAAAAGGATTTGAGAGAGTTCTTTGTGACAGTTTAGAAAATTTTGGAATACTACTTGAAATTTTTGTTGTGCTCCCCTTATAAAATTTGGAAAAACTTCAAAAACTTGGTTATTTCAAGAATATGAAATGCTTTGTGGCTTCGTGTTCGAAGTTCTAGAATGTTTATGCTTTTGAAATGTTGAATAAGCATATTTCTGGGAAAGTTTGAAATCGTAATGGTTTTGATTTATGAAAGGTTTTGGAGCTTAGAGAGTTACTGTTTAAAAATTACATGCCTTTTGTTTGATTCACGAATTTTGGAGGATTTTAGAACATCGTTTTTGGAAATATAAAATTGATGTCAATTGGATTCATGAAAATTTTGAAGACTCAGAAACTATTATTTGGGAAAAGTTTAGATGTTATTCATGAAGGATTTGGATGTCGAATGCAACATTTAAGTTTAGAAATTTAATATGTGAATACATGTGTTGCAGGCTATGAATATAGTCGTCGCATTGGTTTGGTCCCCTTGCTACTTTGATTTGTTTGAGATGTATTTTGGAAATGATACCCTTTTTGGGTTGATTCATTTGCGGAATTAGAGGAAATGATACCCACTTGGGTTTATTTGTGGATCGTTGGGTCGCATTTTGGGGACTTTTCATCGATCATTTTAGATGCGGTTTTGAGGGTCAATCCACCTTTCACTTGTTTCGCTCTTTCAGGTGGATTGTCTCCTCCTCTCTATCACCCCATATTTATTCTTTTCTTCCTTGCTTCTTGGTTGGATTTATACACTTATGTATGAAGCATAAGCGCACACATATAGCCTTTTGCTACATATGAACCATCAAGCAAGGCTATAAGTTGGACGGTTCATTTTGGGGTTGGGCGATGATGACAAAGGCACTTCGGTGATAGAACAAAATAATATTCCATCCTACGACATCAGGACCCAATCCAGGGACTCAGTGAACCGTAGGATGATAATATTATTCACTGACACAAGACTAGCGGGGGACTCTTGCCCTCTAAGGTTGATGGTTGTCCAACGCTCGACGGCGGATCGACTTGTGGACAATCACATCCTTCAAAATCAATAAGCATTAGATAAGATAACAACACATACTACATTTGCAAAATGTATTTTAACTAAAAAATTAATACAATTTTCTCTGCATGAAACTTATGTGCATGCCAAAATATAAATTTTAAATATAAATTCGATTGCCCACCTGTCAATCACCGACACCAGGCTGAGGAGTACCCTTCTAAGTTGGTATAGTAGGACACCCTTCTAGTTGAAGGTCGGGCTCTATACATACGGGTGACCGATAGTAGCCTTCGAAGTCCCTCGAGTATTGTCGGCGCTATTTTTGGGTTGGTGGGAGTGTTGTCCGTAAGAAGTTGTCGGTCACCAGAATCGAAATCCCGTCGCCTGCTTCGGAAGGACGTTGAAGGACGTTTAAGTTTAGAAAAGGTTTAGAAAAGTATGAAATTAAACTGATCCCATATTTTTCATAGTTTAAATGAAAGAGCACTTTATCTCAAACCCTGTATCTATCCCGAAGGATAAACACAAGACTTGAGGTTGATACTCGATCAAATAAACTAAAAAATATATGACATTCGTTTAGTCTGCGAAACCTTTATATTTGCCGACAAATTCCCTTATTTAATATAAAGAATTAAATAGAGTTTATATTAAACTGGGTTCGGACATGCTTCCTATACGGGCAAGCCTC
>NW_018250444.1:214817-215081 GCF_001263595.1 Phalaenopsis equestris | reverse complement strand
AATTACATCTTAAATGACCAAAGTCACCTAAGAAAACTCTCGATAAAAATAAAGAAATATTATCTTTAAAGAGTTTCAAAGGGTAGGACTTTTAAACGAGATTAGACGTAGAGGGTGAATAGGGATTAATTCAAATTTGGAACATTTTGTTGTAGAGTCCAAAGGAGGAAGAACTAGGGGATGTCATGGATCCAGAGGAGAACCCCGGTGACTTCCCAAACTATCCTAATGTTTGGCTTCAGTTTTGAGGAGAAATATTTAAGT
>NW_018250444.1:210778-214406 GCF_001263595.1 Phalaenopsis equestris | reverse complement strand
TTACTAAACTCAACTTAATGAGTTCCATAATTTCATTTAGACCGTGGGAAACCTCGTTAGCAACCGTAGTTTACCTCCTCCGAGTAATTCTCGATCATCCGATAAAGACGTCTTAATTTAGTTGAAATTGTAGTTTTGTGTGGTGTTTGTGATTAAATTTTGAGTTGTTTTATATTTTGAATGTTGTGGGGGTGAATTTATCTTGGTTGATTTTAGTTTTGGTTTTGGTTTTGGTTTTGTGGCTATCCTGATAGTTTTAGTTTTCATGCATGGTGGCGCCGTTGTTTAGCATGCAAATTTACATATATAAAAGTACAGTACGAAAGTACAAGAAAGACAACGCTGAAAACTGTAAAAAGCTTACCTGACGAGTCTTCTTGTTCCACCACCTGAAACTCAAAATGCATGTCAGGGCAAATTATATAAAGGCAAAAAGTCAGATTTTGGTAGTTTTCCTATCTTTATGTCATATCTTGGTGGGTCCTTAGGAGTTTAAGGATGATTTTGTTAAGCAAAACATATTAAGTTAGTAGATCTTCGAGGTATCCAACTGATCTAGAGAAAGAAGCAGGTCCGTGCTACTCTCTCGCTGCCTAGTGGAAAATCCAGAGTTCTTTTAAACTTATTATGTTGCTTAATAATTCATCATATAAAATACCCTAATGCTTAATGAACATTGATGTCTCAATTATCTCTAAGAATAAGGTAATTATCATCTGTAATTTAATTTTAAAAATTATGTCGGTGAAGACCCTTAAAGAGACAAGTTAGTGTTATTGGAACTTGATTCAGCCTAATTGGGCTTGTAGTGTTTGAAAGATGTTTAGTGTTTGAAAGATATTTTAATTTTCAATGATATTTACTTTTTTAATCCTCATTTAAATGAAACTTGATTCAACCTAAGTCACTACTAAGCCCTTAAAACTTAGGTGAGTGTCTTAATTAGCTTTGAAAAAGTTAAGCTTTAGGTGATCATGATTCAATTAGAATTTAATTTAATTTATAAAATTATTTTCATACAAAAATAGGATTTTTCAACGAAAATTCCTAACTTGACCAAGGTAAATCCTAATATCCCTTGAAATTTTTACTGGATGTAACTTTAGATCAGAGAAGTCTTTTTTACCAAATTTCATGATTTTTTGAATTTTATGTGAATTTTAAGTTATATTAAGAAATATTTTAATTTATGGGGTATTTATTAAATATAAAATATTTTAAATGGAGAGAATTAAGTTTTATATTTTTTGAAAAGTCTCCCTGAGGTCATAGAACTCAGAGGAGAAGGTTTTATATTTCTTTATATTTCTCTGACTTTTCTTTGATTTATTGGAATTATTTTAGTGGCAATCCATTTTTTAGCCTTTAAAAATTATTTTAAGCTTCAAAATACCGTATTTTTATTTAGAAAATCAGGAAAAATATTCTAATGGTTTTCAAGTGCTTAGGAAGTAATTTAGAACATTTCCATAAGTTTTATTATTTTTGTAATTTTTATGAATTTTTATATATTTTAAATATTTAAAATTAGGCTAAAAAATGAAGTTTTTATTTCAAATATTATTTTATTTTTACAAAATACCCCTGATCACAGAGAATTTAAAAAATAAGTTTCTATAAATTTTTGAGTTATATTTTGATTTTTAAAAATCATTTAAATGCCAAAAATGATGTTTATCTTTAAAAATCAATTTAAGTTATCAAATGAACTCAAAATATTTAAAATTTTTTATGGTGAGTTCTCTGGATCATAAATAACGGTGGAGATAAAAAATTAAGTCATTTAGGTGTTTATATCTTTCAAAATTAATTATCTTAATGATTAGGGTTTGTGAAAATTAAGTGTATTTTAAATGACTTGACCCATGAAATTATTTCCAAAGGCTTCTCTAGTCATAGTGGATCTTCCAAAATTTTCTTGGAATTTACTAAGCAACATGTTAATTTTCATGATTATTTTAAATAAATAAGCACATAGACTTGAAAACTGGGATCCTCTGTCTATGGACCTCCTCTGACTTTGGAAAAATCAGAGAATGTTTCCCTTGACAGAGGCTACAACATGCCAAAATTTCAAGTCAAGGTGATGTGTCAATATGCATGGAGAATCAAAAGATTCAAATCAGTATTTAATTAAATAAAAATAAAATATTCATCAAATAGACTTCAAATAATTTTTACATTGTTGTTTTCTATTCACTGAGCACTAGAATTTTTTTATGGCCTCCCCCCCCCAGCCCCCATCAGCCACTTTTCTACACTAAGATATGAATTTTTGAAGTTAGGGTATTTAAATAAATAGGAAAAATCTCTATTTATCTATTTAAATAGCGCATGCTGACTAGATCCTAGGCAGCTCCAAAGGCACGCGTGACACGCTCTGGTTGGACGCCGCCATCCACGTAGCTGCTGACTCGACCCGCGGTTTATGTTTTGAAGCGTTGTTCGGCTTGATCTCCTCCGTCTATTCGATACACGCTTGATCAAACGACTCCCCGTCATCGTCCCTGATAGAGTGATCCCGTGACCGTCCACACAAAAACTCTAAGATCTCATCCTAGACTCAACCAAATCACTTCGAGTTTGATCCTATGGACTTGTCTAAGTGAGACGAACACATCCATATGGTAATCAAGCAATCAAATTAACTCTAAGCAAATTGAGAATCGAAATAGGCTCAGGAGGAGGTGAGGTTTTATACCTTTGCTTTGAGAAGTGTAGCTTCAATCAGAGAGTCTTGGCACGTTCTTTGGGGTCCAAGGAGACTAGGGATTGATTCCCTGGTTTTGGTGTAAGGCCTAGGTATGAATTAGATCTCGGCCGTATTTGGGTGTTGGTCTAGAGGGGGAGGGGAGATTTTATGAAGCTGTGGCTTCTTTCTTAGTTGTGAAGGTGTGGGTAGAGGCTCTAAAGAGTTAATTTAATTTTTAATTTTGAATTTTTTATGGTGAGTTCTTTGGATCATAAATAATAGTGGAGATCAAAAATTAAGTCATTTAAGTGTTTATATCTTTCAAAATTAATTATCTTAGTGATTTAGGGCTTGTGAAAATTAAGTGTATTTTAAATGACTTGACCCATGAAATTATTTCCAAAGGCTTCTCTGGTCATGGTGGACCTTTCAAAATTTTCTTAGAATTTTCTAAGCAACATGTTAATTTCCATGATTATTTTAAATAAATAATGCACATAGACTTGAAAACTGGGATCTTCTGTCTAGGGACCTCTTCTGACTTTGGAAAAATCAGAGAATGTTTCCCCTGCAGAGGCTACAACATGCTAAAATTTCAAGTCAAGGCGATGTGTCAATATGCATGGAGAATCAAAAGATTCAAATCAGTATTTAATTAATTAAAAATAAAATATTCATCAAAGAGACTTCAATAAATTTTCACATTGTTCTACTCTGTTCATTGAGCAAGATGTTATTTTTATTGTATTTTTGTGATTTTTCTACACCAAGATATGAATTTTTGAAGTTAGGGTATTTAAATAAATAGGAAAAATCTCTATTTATCTATTTAAATAGCGCATGCTGACTAGATCCTAGGCAGCTCCAAAGGCACGCGTGACACGCTCTGGTTGGACGCCGCCATCCACGTAGCTGCTGACTCGACCCGCGGTTTAT
>NW_018250444.1:208623-210323 GCF_001263595.1 Phalaenopsis equestris | reverse complement strand
TCTCGGCCGAATTTGGGTGTTGGTCTAGAGCTATGGTAGAGGCTCTGTGGAAGGGGGATTTTATGGGGCTTTGGCTTCTTTCTTGGTTGTGAAGATGTGGGTAGAGTTAATTTGAGTTTGGTGGAGTGTGGAGGTGTAATGAGCTCTATCCTGGTTTCTGGCAAGGTTTCAAGCTCAAATTTGAGCTCCGACAATGGGAATTGATAGGGGAAAATAGTTGGAATGCACTGAGGGGATCTTAGGGAAGCTTTATGAGAAGTTTGGAGATGCCTCTCTAAGAAAATTTCAGCACACCTCCCATGGCCGTGGAGATGAGTTTTTATAAAAATGGCCATGGGGTGGCTCTCAGGGCGCTTGATTTGGGTGAGATACCATGGGCGTGGCTCTCGGTTTTGAGCTTTTTCGGCCACTAGGCTAGCCGACCGGCCAGGGGGAGGTGGTTAGGAGTTCAGGGAACCCAGGGAAATATGTCACAACAATTTAGTGCAATAATACCTAATTTTGGTAAGGATATCTTAAGCACATGCATTTTTGGAAATAATATCCCTTTATTTGGGAGACCTTTGGTCCATGGCTTGATTTAGGTGGTTTCATGGTGTTTGGACTGATGACTAAGTCCAACTAATGACTGTGGTGGAGTTAATTTGGTGACTTTAGGGTGGTTAGGTCACATTTAATGAATATGTTAGGTTTGGGCTAGGTTAGCCATGTCAAATGACCCAAATAAATGTTTCATTTGGTGTAAATAATTATAAGGAACAACTTTGGTGAATGATGAAAGTGGTTTTGAGCTCAACTGAAGGGTCAATTTGAGGGAATTTTGAATCTTAGTCAATTTGGTCATGTTGGGCTAGGCTTGGGTCTAACTTGGGTTAGCCTTTGGCTAAGTCAAAATTGATTGTTGTAAATAGTCAATAGGGACCCTATGAAGAGTTTTCAACATGAATTGGGTGTCAATTTGGAGGTTAATGCAATCAATTGGATGAAATTTGGGGACAACCAATTTGGGGCTAAATTTGAGAATTTTGGATTTAAGCCAAAATCATATGGATTTGAGGCTTCACCAAGGCCAATTGAAGGTCAATTTATATGTATGGGGATGTTATGCAGATTTCACAACATTAATTGGGGCCAATTGACTACGCTATGGGTACAATTTGTTGAGATCAGGTCATGTGACCAAAATTGGGGTTTAACCTATACCAAAATTGGGCTCAAATCATGGGCCAATTAAACTTGGATTTGGTCTAGATTGGCCATATCAAAAGTTAATTTGAGTTTAAGATTGGAATTGGGGTCAATTGAGATTAAATTGATGGACATTTGAGTTGAATTTGAGAAATTTAGGCCCTTAAAGGCAAATTTGGGGGTTTTGGTTAAAGATGGTCAAATTGGCCAAAATGGGTCATGTGGTAGTTGAGAGAAATGAAATTGGAAATATTTGGGATTTATTGAGATTTATGGGATTTTTGAATTTTTGGGATTTTGGGCCGAAGAGGGGTATTTTGGTAATTTGGTGGTGTTTAGGGGCAAAAGGTCAAGATGGGCATCTTTGATAGGATTGGGTAACTAATCACCCTAAATGAGCCATGGACCAAAGGAAATCCCATTTTGGGTCCCCTATATAGTGGTCTTAGTTAAACCATAGCCCTAGGGCTAGTAGGTTTAGGGGACCATCTACATGAGTATCCCAAAAAGAT
>NW_018250444.1:192162-208562 GCF_001263595.1 Phalaenopsis equestris | reverse complement strand
AGGTCCAGCAGTCCTAAGGGTGACTCATCTTGAGTTTCCCTCATAGTGACCCCACCTACTAAGTGCTAGAGGTTAGGATCAATACGTGGAACTTCAAGTTGAGTAAAGAATAGTTTAGAATTTCTAATGGTGAGGGTTCCATATCTAGTTTTCTAAGAATAGTTAATAGGAAATTCCTATGGCTAGATCTTAGGCTACTAAAGAGGGAAAACTAAACCTCAACGAAAAGTGAGGTCAACGCCCTTCGATTAATTCAAGACATCCTATTACAAATCTTTTCCAAATCTTTGAGATAGGTTTAACACCACCTTAAATGGAGTAAGACATCCTATTCTCATCTTTTGAGATTAGTTTTAAGGCCACTTTAAATGGATTATAGAATTTGA
Source organism: Phalaenopsis equestris (assembly GCF_001263595.1). Lineage (NCBI taxonomy): Eukaryota > Viridiplantae > Streptophyta > Magnoliopsida > Asparagales > Orchidaceae > Phalaenopsis > Phalaenopsis equestris. The sequence continues at coordinate 208,176 of NW_018250444.1, read as the reverse complement.
TTCTTATTCCAGGATTGACACCAAAATTTCAATTCTCATTTTCGGGGTCAGTACCTAAATTTTGATTCTCATCAGTACCTAAATTTTGATTCTCGGGGTCAGTACCTAAATTTTGATTCTCATTCTCCAAAATTTGTTGAATTTTGAAATCAAAATCAAAATTTTCTAACATCAAATTAAAATTGAATCTTCACCGTGACCGTCATTTTTATTTTCCTCATGGTCATTTTTGGAATTCCTTTCGTTTTAATGCTGAGCGAGAGTTTCAAACCCTCAGTTTCACTCGGATATTTCACTTGCTAATTCCCCAGTGGAAACAACTGTCACTCAATATTACTCTTCGTTATAGGTCTGTTGACTTATAAGTTTGTGTTGGTTTTGTTGATCTCATCGGTCAACGCCAATACGTGTGGTGTGCTTGTCCGACACCCCACACCTATTGGGGGACCATTTGTTGACCTCATTGTTGGTCGAGGTCTAGCTTTCTCTTCTTTAGTAGGCTAGGGTCTAGCCATAGGACTTTTCTCTTGACTATTTCTAGAGAACTAGAAAAGGAATGCTCACCATTAGAAACTCTAAACTCTTCCATGCTCAACTTGAAAGTTTCATATATTGGTCCTAACCTCTTGCACCTAATAGGTGGGGCAAATATGAGGGAGCTCAAGGGGAGTTCCCATAGTATTTTTTGGCCTTAGGGTCAACCCTCTGGGTCCTGTTCTTGAGCTAGTGCACACACTTTCACCCCACTCACACCCTAAACCCAAGGCTTTTTGACTTTGATTCCTTGATCTTTTGGGAGACTCATGTAGATGGTCCCCTAGACCCACTAGCACTATGCTAGGGTCTAGCTAAGACTAGTGCATAGAGGACCCAAACAAAGGTTCTATTGGTCCATAACTCGAATGGGGTGGTTGGTACCTCAATTTTACTAAATCCCCAACTTAGCCTTTTGCCCCCAAATCTACCCAATTTACCAAAACACCCTCAAATCCTAAATTTGGACAAAATTTTCAATTTCACCCAAAATACCTAAATTTGTTCAAAAATCATTTCAAACCATTTCAAACTACCCAAATTGCTCTAAACATCCCAAAATTTCCAAAATTACCAAAATACACCCAATTTGCCAAAATTACAAAAATGCGCTTAGTGGCCCAAAATTTCCCAAAACCCTTAAAATCACTTCAAATGTCCCCAAAATAATTGGAGCACTCCATCGAGCTCAATTTGATCAGTTTGACCCAGTTTGACCAAAAACCTCAAATTGCCCTTAAATGCCCAATTACCTCAATTCATCTCAAATGTCCATTAATTTGATCAAGATTTCCCTCAATTTCAATTTAAAGTCAAATTCATCATGACCAAGCTCAATACAACTAAATCTAAACGCAATTAACCCATACTTTGAGCCCAATTTCAACCTAAATCCATAACCCCCAATTTTACCTCAATTTAGTCATGTCTCCAAATGTCACCAAATTGAATGCCCAAACCCCAAAATTGACCCGTAATTAATAATTAGAACTCTTCATAACATCCCCGTAGATCAAATTGAACCATCAATTGGGTCATAACTAAACTCTAGTTTAACCCAAACCCAAGCCTAACCCAACATCCCCAAATTAATCAAATGCTTAAAATCCTTCAAATTGAACTCTCAAATCAATTCAAAAACACTCCAAATCTTTTCTAAACCTCTTATGTCAACCATCTACACCATCTTAATCAATGAATTGAGCTTGAACCAAATTTTACGAGAATCAAATTTGACGCGTTTTTGACCTGATCGTTGATGAGGTCATCTGAACGACTCTGAAAGTCAAAACAGACTGCACTGACGCATCCGGAACGTCGAAATTACTTGGAAAAGACATTAAATTTTTCATGGTTTTATGCACAAGCAAATAACACACAAATCGAGGGATTTTCAATATTAAATATCACAAAATTAATTAAAATATGGGGAATTTTTTTCACTTAAATCCCTAATCCCTAAAATCCTAAATCCCTAAGCCTTCCCTCGGTCTACCCCGTCCGCCCCTCTTCGCTATCTCGGACTGATCCCTGGAATGAACCTCTTCCTCTCTGTCGCACGCATGATCTTCTCTTGTGATGAGCCCTGGCGCTCTCTTGTCGCTTCTCACTTGTCGCTGACCTAGACACTGCCGTCTCCAACCTAGCCGCTGTCGCCACCTCCTCTGCTGGACTATCGAGCATTCCTGTGATCTTCACCTTCAGCTCACCCCATTTAATTATAGGGAAGCTTTCTTTTCCTTTCTTGCATATATAAGCCTCTCTTGGGGAATGATTTGTGCCTGGCCGAAATTCTGGAGAGGGTGGAGGTCCGACCAAAATTTTCCAAAATTTTATCTAATCTCTTTGTTTGGTTGGATTTTTCCTGTTCTGTTCTTCTTGTGTGTGTGCTCGAAGTCTTTTGGAATTTTGTGGGTAAAGCTTGGACATGGTATTCTCTGCCATTTTCTTTTCAACTCTATCTCAGGTCTCCTCCAATGTTATTTTTATTTTGAGTTCATAAAGATGTTGGCTAATAAAAAAAGGAAGTGGAATATTTTATGTTTGGCTTGAATCAGGTTTCATTTCTTTTTTCTTTTCTTGCATATGTTGCTCTATGTATTCCTGGACACCATATCTGTTATATTAGTATATCTACTTGCATATGTATCAATTCATTCATTTAAGGATCAAGAGGAATGTTGTTGTTTACGTCTTGCATTACTGTTTTCACCTCGTGAATATTATTGCAGATCTACGCATACCCCCTTTATATTTGGCCTGCATGTATACTTAGTTTGTACATAAAATAGCCTTCGAAGAAAATTTCCTTTTGTATCTTCGCATTCATAGAAGAAAAGTGGTATACTAGCAGAGGTGACAGATGGTTATTAAGCATGGTGATCGCATATTCCTTGCTATGGTTATTATACTTCTGGAAAATTTATATGCACGTCACCCAATTCATATATATTTATATTTCTAACACCCAAGAGGTAATTTAGGACTGCAGTTCATGTAATTGTTTATATGTATATCCTTAGAGACCCTCAACATGTTTATATTCATGAAAATTTGAAGTTATACGGGCTAGTTTAATGAAGATTTGAGATCCATGAGGACTGCTTTTAGTTTCATGGCCTTACTGTTTTTCTTTTAAGTGTTGTTCTTTTGATATTTAAATGCCGAGGACTGCTTTTAGTTTCATGGCCTTACTGTTTTTGGAGAAAGTTTAAGTGTTGTTCTTTTGATATTTAAATGCCCATGTTTTGTGATGGTTGAGCTAATGGTTTTGGAATGCTTGGGGCATTTGGATTTTGCGAAGTTTTGTTTTGGCTCGCTGGAGTTTTCAGAGGCTTTTATGGTTTGTCTGGGCTGCAGTTTGGATGGACTTTGAGATGGTTTTGTTACAAATATGATTGTAATTTTGGGCCTTATGGTGTCTCGTTTGGGCTACGGTTTATAAAATTTTTTGGGACTGTTTTGTGCTCTTTGAGGCTGTGGTTGTGGGTATTTTGGTGGCCTAACTAGCTACGGTTTAATTTTTGAGGATTTACATGCATACCACCCATTTCTTATAAACTTGTATATCTAACACAACCTTTCTTTTTACATATACGCTACGTTACCCCATGCGTGAAAGGTTGAACTGCTTTCTTTTAGAATTTGAATGGTATGAAGGTAAATATCAAACATTAGTTGCTAGATTTGAAAATACATAAAAAATTGGGTGGCACAAACATAAATGTGCGCTGAGTTTCTTACCAATTTTGTTTTTTTGGAATTTGAAATTCATGTATGTTTGTTTTATGAAAATCTAAAATTGTTGCTACTTCAGTTTTTGGAATTTGAAAATTTCGTCAATTTCATTTTTGGAAAATTTGAAATTGTTGTAGCATTATTTGTGAAAATTTGGAACCTTTGAAAGTTTCATTTTTGGAAAAATCTGAAATAATTTTCTGGTTTTTTTTTTAAATATAAAGCTTAAAAGCTTTTATTTTGGAAATATATGAAAATCCTATGTTTCGGTTTGTAAAAATCTGACGTCTCAACTCCCTCATTTAAAAAATAAAATTGAAGGTTCCATGTTCTAATTACTGGAAATATAAAGTTTCAATGCTTTCATTTTAAAAAGAATTTGAGAGAGTTCTTTGTGACATTTTATAAAATTTTGGAATACCACCTGAAAAGTTTATTGTGCTCCCATTATAAAATTTGGAAAGACTTCAAAAGCTTGGTTATTTCGAGAATATGAAATGTTTTGTGGCTTCTTGTTCGAAGATCTAAAATGTTTATTATTTTGAAACTTGAACGAGTATATTTCTCTGAAAGTTTGAAATCGTGGTTGTTTTGATTTATGAAAGGTTTTGGAACTTAGAGAGTTACTGTTTAAAAATTACATGTCTTTTTTTTTATTCCAAAAATTTGGAAGCATTTAGAACTTCATTTTGAAAAATATAAAATTGATGTGAATTGGATTCATGAAAAGTTTGAAGGCTCACAAACTATTATTTGGAAAAATTTTGGAATTGATTCATGAAGGATTTGGATGTCGAATGAAACATTTAAGTTTATAAATTGAATATGTGAATACATAAGTGTTGCGGGCTATGAATATAGTCGTCGCATTGGTTTGGTCCCTTTACTATTTCAATTTGTTTCAGATGCAGTTTGGAAATGATACCCTTTTTGGGTTGATTCGTTTGCGGAATTGGAGAAAATGATACCCTCTTGGATTGTTTCATTGATCGGTGGGTTGCGCTTCAGAGACTTTTGAACGATCATTTTAGATGCTGTTTTTAGGGTCAATCCACCTTTCACTTGTTTCGCTCTTTCAGGTGGATTGTCTCATCTTTCTCACCTCATTTTTATTTTTTTCTTCCTTGCTTCTTGGTTAGATTTATACAATTATGTATGAAGCATAATCGCGCACATATAGTCTTTTGCTACATATGAACCATCAAGCAAGACTATAAGTTGGACAGTTCATTTTGGGGTTGGTGGTGATGACAAAGGCACTCCGACGATAGAGCAGAATAATATTCCAGCTTATGACATCAGGACCCAATCCAGGGCCTCGGTGAACCGTAGGATGATAATATTATTCACCGACACAAGACTAGCGGGGGACCCTTGCCCTCTTAAGTTGATGGCGGTCCTACGCTTGACGACATGATTGACTTGTGGACAATCACATCCTTCAAAATCGATAAGAACAAATACAACATTTGCAAAAGTATTTTAACCACAATATTGATACAAATTTCTCTGCATGAAACTTATGTGCATGCCAAAATATAAATTTTAAATATAAATTTGATTGTCCACTTGTCAATCACCAACACCAGGCTAAGGAGTATCCTCCTAAGTTGGTATAGTAGGACACCCTTCTAATTTAATTTTGGGCTCTATACATATGGGTGACCAATAGTAGCTTTTGAAGTCCCTCGAGTACAAATATATGTAGTTTTTGAGCCCACCCGATCCTGAATGTTTATAGTCGACTTTGGCTTTTAATTGTTCATTTGTTATTTCCTTCGAGATTTCTCCGTGTTTTCTTGTAGCTTTCTTCGAGCTTAACTTGTGAGTCACTTGAGTTTTTTTGATAAGTTATAGAGTGGAAAGCCCGAGGGGCTAAATGATAATTTTAGAATTTTAATACTCTAATTAAATTTTAGGATTAATTAAAGGGTAAATGGGTAAAATATTGATCATAATGAACTCTTTTGGATGATTGAAATATAAAGGGTAAATGGTAGAAATTAACTTGTCACCTGTCTCATGATAAAAATAAAATTGTAATTTTTTAATTATCATAACTTGAAAGTCGATTCAATAGGATCATTCTAATGTATCGGGCTTGAACTATGAAGATGGTAATCCACTCATTCAAAACCCATCAGTTGATGACTAGATGCTAAATCTGATTTTAATGATAATTAAAATCCTATTTTTATTCAATGTTTCATTATCTTAAATTTACTTTGAAAATAGAAATAAAAAGAAGTTTGATGATGAACTAGGTTTGATATGTGAAATTACTTTAATTGGGATTAGAAAAGATGGACATAGTTAACCAATAAATACTTTCAAACACTTTAAGCTCAACTTTAACTTGAGGTGTTAAAATACCTATCAACCTTGAGTCTGCCCCTTTATGCTACCTGCTCATATAACTGTCACACGAAATGTTAAGTGAGTTTTTGATTTTCTTTTTCTTGAGGTAATTAAGTTTTAATTCAATCTTGGGAAGATTATTGAAACAATATGATAAATTCAAAATGAACTCGAAATGTTTTAAGAGATCTTCAAAGTAGTTCAAGGTCATTCCTCGAACATTTTAGAATCTCTTGGATATTTTGAATGATAAATTGAACTTGCTATATTTTATTTTAGAAAACCATCCAGTAAAATCTTTCAGGTGGAGGAAGGAGAAAAATTAACAGGTACGGTTTTAAATTATTGCATTTACTTTTCCGTACTTCTTGTCTCAAACTTGCATGTTAAACAACAATGTCACCCTGCACATTAAAACCAAAACTGTTAGGATAGCTGCACAACCAAAACCTAACTAAAGATTAAACAAAATAAAACTCACCACCACAACAGTCACAATATAAGACAACTCAAAATTTAATTACAAAGAAAACAACAAAACAAAAATTACAACTAAATTAAAACGTCTCTATTTGACAATCGGGAATGCCTCAGAGGAGGTAACCTATGGTTGCTAACGAGATTTCCCATGGTTTAAATGAAAGTTAAATGAAAGTATGGAGAGTATGGAGCTCATTAAGTTGAGTTTACTAAATTCATTTGGACTAAGTGAATCTGAAAGAAAAATAGTGGTGCCGAAATGAGGGAACCGTGTGATCCTAACCGATGTCGCTCTAATTAACTTTAATAACCCTCATAAAATTTAAATCACCATAATCATAGGAAACACATGATTTGACATCATAACTTGACACATTAGTAAACTTAAACTTGTCACAACGAGGAGCTTGAAGTTAGCACTGTGGGCATCACGTCTATCTTCAATAGCAAAACATGTCTACACCAACTAAACCATTCTTTAAAATTAAACAACAATCCATAAGACTTCGAGGTTTTTTGCTTATGCAACAAAAATCGTCAACTTATCTTTAAATCTTTGTATAGCCCTGTTATATAATATAAGACCTAACTCGCTTTAGGATTCCGAGGTTATCATTCGTCATGACCTAATCCACACATCTTTCAGGCTATTTGTGTGATCATTGCATAGGAATGTAAACCCTAAATTAATAAAATTTACAGGATGAAACATTGAAATATTTTTTCTCTAAATTGAAGCCAAACCGCAGGGCAGCTAGGGAAGTCACCAATGTTCTCCTCTGAATCTATGACATCCCCTAATCTCTCTTCCTTTAGATTCCAAAAAATGTTCCAAATTTGAGTCATTCCCGTTTTGCACCTCTTTGTCTGATCTCGTTGAAAAGTCCTATTCCTTTGAACTCATTGAAGATAATATCCCCTAATTATTTTTGAGGGTTTTCATAGGTAACTTCAGTTATCTAAGATGTAATTAACTATAAGAGCTTGCCCTTATAAGAAACTTTCAAGAACTCAGCTTAATATAAACCATAATTTACATCTTGCCAATTTTCTAGAATTATGTGCTACATTTAAATATGATGGTGTATCAAATTATGTTATAAGACTTAGATTATTTCTTTTCTCACTAAGGGATAAGACTAAGATATAGTTACATTCGTTATCATCTGAATCTATCAAAACTTGGAGTGATTTAGCACAAAAATTTCTTGCTAAATAATTTCCACCATCAAAGACTGCAAAACTTAGAAATGATATTACAACTTTTAGCTAGTTTGAAGGGAAATTTATTTATGAAGCATGAGAACAATTTAAAGAATTTTTAATTGAACGGGAATCTATTTATGAAGCATGGGAATGATTTAATGAACTCTTAAGAAAGTTTCCACACCATGTTATACCAGATTGGTTAATAATTTAAACATTTTTCAATGGATTTGTTGGATCTCTTAGATCTATTATCGATGTCGCTGCTGGTTGTTCATTGATGTCAAAAGCATTTAACGACGATTATGATTTAATAGAAGAGATGACTACCAATAATTTTCAATGGCCTTCTGAAATGGTAAATCTTAAGAAAGTAGCCAATGTTCATAAAATTGATACTTTTGTCATGTTAGCAAATCGAGTTGCTGCAATTTTAAGCAAGTTAAACCAATTTGGAATGAACTTTTCTCAACCAATTCCTATGATTGAAGAGAATTCATTATGCCAAATGGTAGATTCTCAAGTATCATTAGAAACTTTGAATCCCACAAATAATAAGCAAAGTAACCCATATTTAAATTATTACAACCCAGGTTGGAAGTATCATCCCAACTTCAATTAGAATAATAATACGGGTTGCAATAATCAACAATGAGGGAACAATCAAGTAAACCCATTGGAAAACTGGAACAACCAAGAGAATATGAATTATAGACCTAATTATCCTCCAGGTTTCAATAGTAATCCACAATTTAAGGAGAAGAAGTTTTCTATAGAAAAAGTGGTGTTACAAATGGGAAATCAGTTACAAAGTCAATGAGCTACAATTAGAAATATTGAGAATCAACTTGGACAAATAGCAAATTCATTATGTAATAGATCACAAGAATTCATTTAGTAATAGATCCCAAGAACACTTCCTAGTAATACAGAAGCAAATCCAAAAGACCAGAATAAGGAGCAAGTAAAAACCGTTTAACTTAAAAGTGGAAGAGAATTGAAGGTAGAGTTCAAGAAATTGAAGTAGAGAGAAGATATTGAAGAACTGAAAGTGGTCGCTTCGAAAGGTTTTGAGAGACCTATTTCTCCACTTAAAGTTGATTTGGAAAAACCACCACCTCCATTTCCTTAGAGGCTTCAACAGCAAAGGTTGGATAAGCAATTTTCAAAATTTTTTGAAATTTTCAAGAAATTTACATTTAATATTCCATTTGCTGAAGCATTAGAACAAATGCAAGCTATGTGAAGTTTATAAAGGATGTTCTTAACAGAAAAAAGAAGTTTGAAGATAATGAGACTGTTGCACTCAGTGATGAGTGCAGTGTTATAATTAAAAAAAAAACTTCCTGAAAAGCTTAAAGATCCTGGTAGCTTTACAATTCTATGTGTAATATGAGACAAATTTTATAAGAAAGCTTTATGTGATTTAAGAGCAAGCATCAAACTCATGTCATTATCAATATTTAAAAGATTGGGATTAGGAGAAATAACCCCTATTACTGTAACTCTGCAGTTAGTAGATCGTTCAATAACATATCCTAAAGGAGTTATAGAAGATATCCTACCTATCTTTTGGGGGAGCCTTTTTTTAGCCATACAAAGAGCAATGATAGATGTGCAGAAATGAGAATTAACTATGATCATCAATGATTAAATAGTTACATTTAATATTTCAAAATCAATGAAGTATCCTGCAAAAGGTAAAGATGATAAATGCTATCAAATGGTTGTTATAAGATATTTAAGTGAATATCATTTTAAAACAACTTCAAAGCAACTTATGAAGAAAAATCTGAAATGAAAGAGTTGGAACACGAGCAAGAAGAGGAATTAGATTGATATGAAGATTTATATAAGGAAGATTGAAATTATGTTCGAGAAAGTTTAGAAGTTTTGGACTCAATAGAGAAAGATATATTTTTTTTGTCCATCAATTGAAAAACCTCCTGAACTTGAGTTGAAGTTGCTTCCTAAACATTTGAAGTATCCCTTTTTAGGTGATTCCTCAACATTATCTGTTATAATTTCATCAAATTTAACTACAGAAGAAGAAGAGAGTTTGATGAAGATTTTAAAGAGTTATAAGAAAGTCTTTGTATGGACAATTTCTAATATAAAATATAAAAGGAATCAGTCATTCAATTTGTATGCATAGAATTCATATGGAAGAGAACTACAAACCCAGGGCTGATCCTCAAAGGATATTGAATCCTGTTAAGAAAGAAATTTTAAAGGTGTTAGATGTTAGAATTATCTACCTCATTTCAAATAGTGCATGGGTTAGTCCAATTCACTGTGTTCTTAAGAAATGATGAGTGACTGTGACTTTGAATGAACATAATGAGTTAATACTAACAAGACAATTCATAGGATGACAAATATGTATTGATTATAGAAAATTAAACCTTGCCACAAGGAAAGATCATTTTCCATTACCCTTTCTAGATCAGTTGTTGGACAGACTAGCTGGGCATAAATACTTTTGTTTTTTGGATGGACATATTAGCTATCACCAAATACAAATAGCTCTTGAGGATTAAGAAAAAACAACTTTTACCAGCCCTTATGGTACATTTGCTTTTAGAAGAATGCCCTTTAGTTTATATAATGCACCTGTTACATTTCAAAGTAGCATGATGGCTATTTTTTGTATTTAATTTAAAAAAGGGTTGAAATTTTTATGGATGATTTTTCAGTGTTTGGAACTTCAAATGTCTAATGTTTAAAAAATTTATCAAAAATTTCTTATGCACAGTGAGAAACAAATTTAGTCCTTAATTGGGAAAAATGCTAATATATGGTAGCAAGAGGAATAGTTTTGGGGCATCAAATTTCAGAAAATGATATGGAAGTAGACCCTGCAAAAATTCAAGTGATAACTATTTTACCTTACCCAACAAATGTAAAAGAGATTAGGAGTTTTTTTAGGACATGCTGAATTCTACAAGCGTTATATTAAAGACTTTTAAAAAATTGCGAAGCCTCTATGCCATTTATTTGAAAATGATGTAATTTTTAATTTTAATGAAGAGTGCTTAAAAGATTTTGAATTATTAAAAGAAAAATTAGCATTGTACTGTTGACCTCACTTTTGGTTGAGATTTAGTTTTTTTTCTCTTTAGTAGTCTAAGGTTTAGCCATAAGACTTTCCTAGTGACTGTTGTACTGTTGACCTCACTTTTGGTTGAGATTTAGTTTTTTTTCTCTTTAGTAGTCTAAGGTTTAGCCATAAGACTTTCCTAGTGACTGTTCTTACAAAACTAGACAAGGAACCCTCACCATTAGAAATCTTAAACTCTTATTTACTCAATTTGAAGTTTCACATATTTGTCCCATATTGGTCCTAACCTCTAGCACTTAGCACTTAAGGTCATTATGAGGGAACTCAAGATGAGTCACCCTTAGGACTGCTGGACCTTAGGGTTGACCCTGGGTGTTGGTCTAGGGCTAAGACACTCACTTGCAATCACTTACACTCACAATCACTCACTACCCTAAATCTAAACTTCTAGGCTCTGGTCCCTTGATACTTTTGGGAGACTCATGTAGGTGGTTCCCTAAACCCATTAGCCCTGAGCTAGGGTTTGGCTAAGATCACTACATAGAGGACCCAAAATAGGATTTCCATTGGTCCATGGCTTTTTGATGGTGGATGACACTCCAACTCTACCAAGATATCCAACATAGCCTTTTGCTCTTAAACTCCCCCAAATTACCTAGATACCCTTGGGACTCTAAATTTGGCCAAAATTTCCAAATCTAGCCAAAATACCCAACTTGACTCGAAATACATTTCAAACACCTTGAAAACACCCAAACTACCCAAAATCACCAATATTAGCCAAATTACCAAAATGGCCCTCCTTACCCCAAAATTTCAAAAATTTTAAAAATTCTCAAAAATTCCCAAAAAGTCCCAAATATTTTCAATTTCATTTTTCTTAACTATCACATGACCCAATTTGGCCAATTTGACCATCTTTGATCAAAACTCCCAAATTTCCCTTTAAAGGTCCTTATTTTCCACAAATCACTCCAAATGTCCATCAATTTGTTCTCAATCTACCCAAATTTCAATCTCAAACTCAAATTCACCTTCAATATGACCCATGCTTTGAGCCCAATTTTGGTTTAGACCAAAACCCCAAATTTGGCCCCATGACTTGGTTCCACCAAATTGAACCCATGGCCTACTCCATTTGCCACAATTTGTGTTGAAAAACCTTCATAACATCCCCATACATCAAACTTAACCTTCAATTGGCATTGGTGAGGCCTCAAGTTCTTTTTATTTCAACCTAAGTCCAAAAAGCCCCAAATTTACCTCAAATTGGTCATGTCTCAAAATCTCACCAAATTGAGGGCCTTAACCCCAAAATTTCCACTCCATCCCTTCATGAAAAGTATTCACAACACATCCCTTGATCATTTGAACCATTAAATTTGTACTTAGCCCAAGGCTAACCCAACCTAGACCCATGTCTAGCCCAACATGCCCAAAATTGACCAAATTCCAAAAAATCACTCAAATTGACCTACCAATTGAACTCAAAATCACTTCAACCCTTCAGCAAAAATCTTCATAACAATTACCTACACAATGTTGATCAATCAATTGGGACAATTAACATGGCTAACCTAGCCCAAACCCAAACTTTTATCACTTGAACCCACATTGAACCTATGCATTAAAGATGACCTAACCCAAAGTCATTAAATTAACTCCACCTCAGCCATGGGTTAGACCTTAAGACTGAGCCAAAACCCATCTAACCACCTAAACTAAGCCATGGACCAAAGGTCCCCCAAATTAACGGATTTTATTTCCAAAAATGCACATGCTTAAGATACCCTTACCAAAACTAAACCTCATTGCATTAAGTTGCTTTGACAAATTCCCCTTGATGCCCTGAGCACCTAGCCACCTCCCCCTATCATGGCCAGCCGGCCTAGTCACCGGAGAAGCTTAAAACCAAGAGCCACCCCCATGGAACTTCACCCAAATCAAATCTAGAGGCCAGCTCAACCAAACCAAATTGTAGAGCTTTTCTGCCCTCCACCTAAGCACCACAACGCACCCAAACATTTGCCCTGAGAGCCACCCCATGGCCATTTTTATAAAAACTCACCTCCACAGCCATGAGAGGTGTGCTAAATTTTTCTTAGAGAAAGCTTCCCAAATCACTCACAGAGCTTCTTTGAGACCTCCACAGCCCATTCCAATCACTCCATTGCCTTGATTCCCCCTGTGAAACCTTAATTTTGAGCTTGAAAACTAGGGAAGAAATATGACATCCCTAAAAACTCCACCAAACTTCAATTGCTTGTGCCCACACCTTCACAACACTAAGAGAAGACAAAAAGCCATCAAATTACCCTCTGAAATAGCCTCTACAATTGAAATAGCCTCTACAATAGCTACTACAATAGCTATAGACCAACACCTGAAATCGGTCTTGATCAAAATCATACCTAGGCTTTACACCAAGACCAGATGCTCAATCTCTAGCCTCTTTGGATCCCAACAAATGTGCCAAGACCCTCTGATTGAAGCTTCACTTCCCAGAGCCAAGGTATAAAATATCTCTTATTCCCGAACATATTTGAACACTTCATTTGTTTTGAGTTGATTTCATGGCATCATAACCGTGTGGATATGTTCCTCTAGTCTAGACGAGCATCTTTAAAATAAATTCACTTAATTTAGTTGAGAAATGAGAGAGATCTTAAGGCTAGAAGATGGACGGTTCTCGGGCTAGGCTATCAGAGACGTTTACAGGGAGCCGTCCGATCATGTGTGTATTGGATGGACGGTCAAGATCAAGCCGGACAGCGCTTCAGAACATAAGCTCGGGCCGAGTCAGTGCTGAGGTGGATGGCGGCATCGAATGGGAGCGCACCGCGTGGAGCTTCAAAGCCGTCGTAGGTTGAGGTGGCGTCGCGCGTTTAAATAGATAAATAGGGATTTAATTAAATCAGAAAATGACCCCTTACTTAAAAAAAATCATATCTTGGTGTAGAAAAGTCACAAAAATAAAATAAAAATACCCTCTTACTTGGTGAACAGAGGAGAACAATGTGGAAATGATTTGGAGTCCATTTAATGCAAATTTTATTTTTAATTAATTAAATACTGATTTGGATGTTTTGATTCTCCATGCATGTAGTAATCACACTATGGCTTGAAATTTTAGCATGTTGTTGCCTCCGTCTTAGGAAACTTTACCTGATTTGTTCAAAGTTAGAGGAGGTCCCTAGATAGAGAATCAAAATTTTCAAGTTTATGTGCATTGTTTGCTTAAAATAATCATGGAAATTAGCATGTTGCTTAGAAAAATCCAAGAAAATTTTGGAAGGTTTATGTTGACTAGAAATCCTTTAGGAAAATTTCTCATGACCCAAGTCATTCAAAATACACTTAATCTTTACAAACCCTAAATCACAAAGATAATTAATTTTGAAAAATACAAATAACAAAATGACTTAATTTTTTATCTCCACTATTGTTTAGGATCCAGAGAACTCACCATAAAAATTCCAAAGCATTTTGAGTTTATTTGGTGACTTAAGTTGATTTTTAAAGATAAATAACATTTTTGACACTTAAATTATTTTCTTAAAAATCAAAATATAACTAAAAAATTTATAAAAACTTTTTTTTGGAGTTCTCTATGATGAGGGTTATTTTCTAAAAATAAAATGGAGTTTAAAAAAACTTTATTTTTAACCTATTTTAAATATTTAAATAATTAAAAATCCATAAAAATCATAAAAATAATAAAACTCATGGAAATATTCGAAATTGCTTCCTAAGCACTTAGGAACAATTAGAATATTTTTCCTTATTTTCTATATAAAAAAACTGAATTTCAAAGCTTAAGAATAATTTTAAAAAGGCTTCAAAGCTTAAGAATAATTTTAATTTCAAAGCTTAAGAATAATTTTAAAAAGGCTAAAATGGGTTTTCACTAAGAATAATTCCAATAAATCAAATAAAACTCAGAAAAATGTAAAATTATGTCACCTTGCATGAAAACTAAAATTATCAGGATAGCCACAAAACCAAAACCAAAACTAAAACTAAAATCAACCAAGACAAAATTTAATCACAAACATCACACAAAACTACAATTGCAACTAAATTATGATGTCTCTATCAGATGATTAGGAATTCCTTGGAGGTAACCTACGGTTGCTAACGAGGCTTCCCACGGTCTAAATGAAATTATGGAACTCATTAAGTTGAGCTTAGTAAGTTCATTTGGACTAAGTGAATCTAATATAAAATAGTGGTGTCGGAACGAGGGAACTGTAAAATTGGCAGGATGAAACACCTAAATATTTCTTCTCAGAAATAAAGCCGAACATTAGGATAACTTAGGAAGTCACTGGGGTTCTCCTCTGGATCCATGACATCACATAAATGTGGAAATAATTTTAAGTCCATGTGATGTATATTTTATTTTTAATTAATTAAATACTAATTTGAATCTTTTGATTCTCCCTACATATAGGCATTTCGTTATAGCTTGGAATTTTAGCATGTTGTTGCCTCTGTCTTATGGAACATTCTCTGATTTTTCTAAAGTCAGAGGAGGTTCCTAGACTGAGAATCAGATTTTTCAATTTTATGTGCATTATTTGCTTAAAATAATCATGAAAAATCCAAGAAAATTTTGGAAGGTTTATGATGATCAGAGAGCCTTTGGGAAAATTTGTCATAAGCTAAGTCATTCAAAATACACCTAATCTTTACAAACCCTAAATCACTAAAATAATTAATTTTGAAAAATATAAAACACAAAATGACTTGATTTTTTATCTCCATTATTTTTTAGGATCCAAAGAACTCACCATATAAATTCTAAAATATTTTGAGTTCATTTGGTAACTTAAGTTGATTTTTAAAGATAAATAACATTTTTGACACTAAAATGATTTTTAAAAATCAAAATATAACCTGAAAAATTATAAAATTTGGTTTTTTGAGTTCTCTGTGATTAGGGGTATTTTCTAAAAATAAAATGATATTTAAATAAAAACTTAATTTTTAACCTATTTTTAAATATTAAAATAATTAAAAATCCATAAAAATCACAAAAATATTAAAATTCATGAAAAATGTTCTAAATTGTTTCCTAAGCACTTAGGAACAATTAGAATATTTTTTCACATTTTCTAAATAAAGATATTGAATTT
>NW_018250444.1:190700-191878 GCF_001263595.1 Phalaenopsis equestris | reverse complement strand
AATTATGAAGTGTTAGAGCCTTAGGGGCAAATGTGTAATTTTGGAGATTTAGCCTTAATTAACATTTAGGCTTAATTCAAGGAGGGAAATGGGCAACCTAATCTTAATGAGTTATTTGGATATTTGAAACACAAGGGATTATATGGTAGAAACCAACCTCACTTTCTTAATTGAAAAGATAAGTTAATAAATTTCTAAATTATTAAAATTTGGAAGTTTATTAAAATAAAATGAACCTAGGACTTAGGGGTATGACTTTTGAAGTCAATAATTAATCAATTTAATACCGCTATTTTGATCTTCAAATAAAATTTAAATCATGAATTATAACCACCTAAAGCATAATATTTTTCAAAACTAACTGAAACACTCACCTAGGTCTTAAAGGCTTAGTAGTGACTTAGGCTAAATCAAGTTTCATTTAAATGAGGATTAGAAAAACAAACTAAATTAAAATTAAAACATCTTTCAAACATTACAAGCCCAATTAGGACTAAAATTTGGCTATGTGTTCCAATAACAATAACTTGCCTCTTTAAGAGTCTTCACCCACATAATTTTCAAAATTAAATTACACATGATAATTACCATACTCTTAGGGATAATTGATACATCAATGTTCATTGAGCATTAGGTTATTTACAGGATGAATTATTAAGCAACATAATAAATTGAAATGAGCTCGAGACTTTTCACCAAGCAGTGAGAGAGTAGCACGGACCTGCTTCTCTCTCTAGATCTGTTGGATGCCTCAAAGATCTACTAAACTTAATATGTTTTGCTTGACAAAATCATCCTTAATTAAACTCATAAGGACCCACCAAGATATGACCTAGGGTTAGATAGGTCATCAAAATTTTACTTCTCTCTTTTGAGTTTCAGGTGGTGGAACAAGAAGACTCGTCAGGTACGCTTTTACAATTTTCAGCGTTGTCTTTCTTGTACTTTCATACTGTACTTTTATACTTGCAAACTTGCATGTTAAACAACGGTGCCACCCTGCATGAAAACTAAAACTATCAGAATAGCCGCAAAACCAAAACTAAAACAAAAACTAAAATTAACCAAGATAAAATTCACCTCCACAACATTCAAAATATAAAACAACTCAAAATTTAATCACAAACATCACACAAAACTACAACTTCAACTAAATTAAGACGTCTCTATCGGATGAT
>NW_018250444.1:190002-190312 GCF_001263595.1 Phalaenopsis equestris | reverse complement strand
CTTCGAGGTTGCTTGCTTATGCAACGTAAATCCTCACCTTATCTTTAGGCCTTCGTATAGCCCTGCTATATAATATAAGCCCTAACTCGTCTTAGGATTTTGAGGTTGTCGTTTGTCACGACCTAAATCCTCACATCTTCCAGGCTATTTTTGTAATAGTTTTACACGAATGTAAGCCCTAACTAAAAAAATTAGCAGGATGAAACACTTAAATATTTCTCCTCAAAACTGAAGCCAAACATTATGATAGCTTGGGAAGTCACCGAGGTTTCCCTCTGGATCCATGACATCCCCTAGTTCTTCCTCATTT
>NW_018250444.1:148331-189631 GCF_001263595.1 Phalaenopsis equestris | reverse complement strand
CATTTAAACTATGAAAATATGGGGTCAGTTTGATTTCATATTTTTTTAAACTAAATATATATGTAAATTAAAACGTCCGTCCGAAGCGGGCGACAGGATTTCGATTCCGGTGATCGACAGCTTCTTACGGGCAACTCCTCCAACACAAAATAGTGCCTACAACACCAATTATTGTTTCACCAGATTAGGAAATGCCTTTTGAATTAATGTGTGATTTCAGTGATTATGTTATTGGTGCTCTTTTATGACAAAAGCATGATAAGATTTTCAAGGTTATCTAATATGCTAGTAGAATTCTTAATGAAGCTCAAATTAATTGTATCACGACCGAGAAATAGTTATTAGCAGTAGTATATGTTTTTGATAAATTTATATCATACTTAATTGGAACTAAATATATAGTGGATACAGATTATTTTGTTATTAAATATTTAATGAAAAAGAAGGATGCAAAACTAAGATTGATAAGATGGATTCTTGTTTTGCAAGAATTTGAATTTGAAATAGTAGATAAGAATGGAGCTGAGGATCAAATTGCCAATCATTTGTCCAGGCTTGAATTAGAAAAACCACTCTATTTTGAAAAGGAAATTACTGAACATTTTACAAATGAAAAATTGTTCAATATTAATGAGTGGTGTGTTCCATGGTATGCCGACATTGTGAACTTCATTGTTAGTGATATTATACCATATGGATTGACATACTAACAGAAGATGAATGTTATATCTGAAGTTAAGACTTATTTTTGGAGATGATCCTTTTTTATATAAAAAAGAAAAGGCTCTTATTATTCGAAGAAGTGTGCCTTCAGAAGAAACTTATGAAATTATCCAAAAATATCATAATTTTGATTTTGGGGGACATTTTGGCGTTGATAAAATAACATATAAAATTTTACAATCTGGATTTTATCTGGATTTTATTGGCCAATTGGCCAACAATCTTTAGAGATGTTCATGCTTATATCAAAACTTGTGATCGATGTCAACGAGTAGGCAATATTTTTAGGAGGAATGAGTGCCCCTCAATTAGGTGTTAGAAGTTGAGATATTTGATGTTTAGGGATTAGATTTCATGGGACCATTTATACTATCTTACAGAAATTTATATATATTGTTAGTAGTAGATTATGTATCCAAATGGATAAAAGTTATTTTTTTACCTCGATCTGATGCTTAATGTGTTGAAAAGTTTTTAAGAACGAATATATTTTGTAGATTTAGGATGCTGAGAGTAACATAATTGATGGGGGACGTCATTTGAGGAACTCAATAATGGAGAAATTATTAAAGAAATATCATATTAACCATAGAATTGCTATTGCTTATCATCCTCAGACAAGTTTTTTTTTTTTTTTTTTTTTTTTTAAATTATAAGAATATTGGAAAAATTTTTAATCATAAGAGTAAAATTTTTTTTTTTTAAGGATTGGTTAGACAAACTTGACTATGCTTTGTGGGCTTATAGGACTGCATACAGAACTCTTATAGGAATGTCCCCATACAGACTAATAATATTTGGGAAAGCTTATCACTTACTAGTTGAACTTGAGCATAAAACATATTAGAAAATTAAAGAGTTCAATTATAATTTGAAAGATGCTGGTGAGAAAAGATTGTTGCAATTAAATGAGAAAAGCTTGAGAGATAAAGAATGAATCTTATGAGAGTGCTAAGATTTATAAAGAAAAGATGAAGATGTGGCAAGACCAAAAGATTCTAACTAAAAATTTTCAGCCAGGGCAACATGTTTTGCTTTATAATGCAAAGTTGAGATTAATCCCAGCCAAACTTAAGTCCAGGTGGATGGGCCCATTTGTTGTGATGAAAGTTTATCTTTATGGAGTTGTGGATATTAAAGATCCTAAAATTGAGAAAATATTCAAAGTGACTGGTCACAGGCTGAAATCCTACTTTTTAGGTGACCAACTTAAATTAAATGATTTTTTAATGTTGGGTCAACCAAAATAAACATTGGTTACGTTGGGCTGATGACATTAAACCAAGCTCGCGTGGGAGGCACCCCATAGTTATCTGTGTGTTTGTTTTTATTATTATGTTGATGTGTATGAATTAGAAAATTTTTGTACTATTTTGACCATATAATGAGTTAGGGATTATTCTAAGACCATGAAAGATGACTTAGATATGTTAGAATGAATGTTTGGATGTTAAGTTGACCTGTGCTAATTTGAGCACTGGCGCTTAAGCGCCAAAATCTGCCGCTTAAGCGTGATAGTTAAAAAACATGTGCGAATTTGGTTTCTAGAAGTTCTAACCGCAAATTGGTTGGCTTGAACATGTAAGAGCAGTTCTAAGATGTGCCTAGGAGTTAAAAGGGAGGTTTAGAGCCTATAAATAGAGGTGTATGAGTAGAAATCTCACTGGACCTTCATTTAACCCTTAAATTCTAAGTGAAATAGAGAGAATTTTAAAAAATGTCTTCTTGGAAGAGTGATTTGAAGAAGAAGGAGGAAGTAATGAGAAAGAATTTTATTAGTTAGAGTGTGCAAGAGATGTATTACAATTTCTTAGTCGTTAGTGTCAAAGGAATAGCGAAGAAAATCATGAGAATTGAGGCTAACATGGCTTCAATTAAAGCGAAAGTGATGGAAATTAACGCACATGTGTATCATTTGGGATGACAACTAAAGATGTAGTTTAGCCATACCAGTTTTATAAAAGAAGCAGATAAGGCTATATATCTAAAGAACAAGTGGATTGAAGAAAACTCAACCAGAGTTATTAATCATCGTCCGTTTTGTTAGATATACATATCAAATGCTGAAGGAGAGACCAACGATAGGCCAGCATTTATTCCATCAACTAGAGAGTGGAATTAAGTTTGTGATTTTGTTTTTATGTGTTTAGTGTTTGTTTATGTTAAGTGTGTGTAATGTGTGTTTTAATGTTACGAAAGTTTAGTTTTGTGCTAGGAATTTTCTCATCTGAGACTATTTGGATTGACAATTTATGTATTCAAAAGTGTTTGTAATCACTTATGAATTAATATAAGTGTTTCTTTTGTGTGAAATTTTGTGTTATTTAGTGTTGAATTGAATTGGCCAAGATTGGTGAAACTTTAGTAAGAGAAGAGATAAGGGGAAGAAAATAGTATACACAATGTTTTGAGACCATAGAGGGTTGGTTGACTTGGGCTAAGAGTGCATTTCACTTACATGGAAAAAATCAAAATTTGTGCAATGGTGCCTAAATGTCAAAACCCGCGCTTAAGCACTGCTTAAACAGATATACTGGCGCCTCAGAACCAAACCCTTCGCGCTTACGCGCTGGTTCACGAAAATCGGTTCGCGAACAAAAAAACTCCATTTTTTTCCTTTGCTCGCCTTCTTCCTCGACTTTTTTGTGATTTCTAGGCTAGGGCATCACATATTTTGGAGATTTCTTGGTGCATTCAAGCCAAATTTGTTAGATATGATTTTCTTGAGATAAGAGCTTCACTTCTATTAAAAAAAATTTGATTTTCACCATGTATTTTGAGCACATTCATGAGCTACCCAAAATCACTATTCATGGTGAAAATTTTGGAAAAGTTGATGTTAATTTTGTATAGATTTGTTAGTTTAAGCTTTTAGAAGTTGACTTTAGTGATTTGGAGTTGATTGTGAAATTTATTTTGAATTTTATACAAATTTTTAGAAAATGGCACTGAGAATGAAAAGAAGCAAGGGGAAATCTCTGTTTGATTCTAGTAAATTTGTTAGTTAGAGAGCTCAGGACAGGTATAGCGATGCACTGTATACAAGAAAACTGATTCCTGAGTGATGCTTTAAAAGTCCAGGAGGAGCTGTTGAAGAGTTGATTATTAGCCTCCAGTGGGAGTGGTTCAATTATTTTTCTGTTGTCGCCGTGATTTCTGATGTACGAGGATTCTATGCTAATATCTCAGAGGATGATGAAGGAGTCTTAGTGAGAGGGAAAATAGTATCATTCTCTCCTGAGGTAATTAATCAGTTTTATCATTTGCCTTGTAGTACTTTATTTTCTTATGCAGACTATAGTCCTACTGAGGAGGAGCTAGTCGAGATTATATCATCTTTAACTACTGGGAGAGGATTATGGAAGATTACAAATGAAAGAAGAGTAAATTTTTCTGCCTCGAAGTTGGATGCTAAAGCAAAGGGATGACATTATTTTATTTCTGCTCGTTTGCTATCTACAAATCATTTAAATCAACAAATCATTTGAGTGAAGTGACTTGAGAGAGAGCAACTTTGAACTACGGTATTTAGCAGTCCAAGCCTATTGATATTGGAGGATTGATTTATGGTGATATTACCAGTTTTACTATTGCTTCTACTACCGCAGGTTTAGGATTTCTATCTTTGATCCTTTCATTATGTGAGTAGACTGGTGTTAGATATGACAGCTGGGAGGAGATCTTACAGCCATTGAAGCCTATTAGCAGTGTGAATGTGAAGACTTATTCACACCATTCTATTTTTTGTTGGAAGGGTGGATTCTGCATTAGATCTACTGTCTCTACTTCACGCGCCTCTACTTCACATGCTTTTACATCACGGGGTAAGACTTCTGGTTATAAGTCTCATATTGAGTTATTACAAAGGATTTTAGTTAATGCCAATCACACTGCGGATAAGGTAATTAACTTAGAGCATTTTACAGAGCATATGGATGGGTAGATGAGAAGAAGAAGTGATTATTTGGAGGAATACAACACAACTATGGAGCATCTCAATAGAGGTAACCAGTATGTAGTATTTCCTCAGTACCCTAGATATCCATCACATGAGCCTACAGCTGCTTGGTGTAGTGATGATAGTAATGAGTAAGATGATGCTTAGCTGGATTTGGAGTTCTATTTTTTGTTTTATATTGTTTTATGTTTATGTGTTATTATGAATTGTGGATGGTGCAGGTATTCTGAACTTTTTTGTTGAGTTCAGTTGAGAGTATTAAGACTGCTAGTTTTTGTTATGTTGTGCTTTGGTTAGTACACCTTCTATGATGTATTTGTATTTGAGTGTTGTTAGAATGTTTTAGTGGTATTAATTATGTTAATTGTGTTGTTTTGTGTATTTAGTTAGTATTTGTTAAACTTAATTATGTAATCTTAGAAAGGTTTAGAATTTAACTAATTTGTTACTTTAACCTACATGTTTAAAACTTTCCATTTACTACCAGTTATTTTTCTTTATGTTGCAGTCATGTTTATTTGCTAGTATGTTTATTTTCTGTTCAGTTATACTTCACTGCATAGAATTCTTATGAATCTCTATATTTTAAATAATTAAAAAAATTTTGATCAAATTAAATTTTTACTCCTGTTTTTAATTTTTGTACTTGCATATTTAGGATATAAAAATTTCTGCAAGCATGTTATAGTTAGTTTTCATTCGTGCTTATTTATATATGATGCTAAATGTTTTATTTTTTTAAAAAAATTAAGTTGGGGGGGAAGGGGGGGGGTGAAAAATTTTCAAAAAACTTAAAAGTTTATTTTCTCTCAAATGTATTTTAAATAAATTTGATTTTGATTTAAAAAATGATTATGTATATGAAGTTATATTAGAGAAGTATAATTTTGATTTTAAAATGAGTAAGAGAATTTAGTTAAAATTTACAATAAGGAAGAAAAGAAAAACTTAAAGTTAAAAATTTTTAGTGTGGAAAATGCTAAATATAGTGTAATTATCTTTAGTAAGAAAAACTGTATTTTTGAAAAATTTAGAAATTTAGACCTTTTATTTTCAAAACTTAAATTTATTTTATTGCAATTAATTTTTAAATCTATTATCATGTTCTTTTAAGTAAGAGAAAATTATCAACTCTTTGCTTTAGGAATGGAAGAGTAGAATTCAAAACCATTAAAGGCCTTTCCAGATATAGTAATCCTTGCCTGAAAAAGAAAAAAAAAGGAAAAGAAAAAGAAAAGAAAACAAAAGGGAGGAGAAGCTCGAGGATTAGTGCCTAATAAAAAAATTGGTTCCACATTTGATATTTTTAAAGTATAAGACTTGAGGAACTCTTAAGCTTAAGGATATAATATAGTTTATAAAATTATAGTTAATAAAAATTTCTTAAGTGGAGATAATAAAATGCCTAAATTCTATATTTGGAAATCTATATTTGCTATATTTGGAAAATCTATAATATTTATGAATTAGATAGGAACTCATATTTTCATATTTCTTAACATTAAAATTTTCTAAACTTAAGGTTGGTCTCATTTATTAATATTTTTTCTAAATTGTACTACTGTATTTCTAAATCTAAATTTTGGTAACTCCTAAAGAAACCCATATACATTATCTACTTATGTTGGTTTTTAAAGATTAAAAGGCCACTTGAGGGCAAGTAACATCTTAAGTTGAGGGGATTTTGATACAATTAAATATATGTATTTTTATACACATTTTTATACCTATTTTTTGAGATATTGTGCTTTAATGAAAGGTATTTGTGTATTTTTCTTGTAGGTACAATCAAATGGTCAAATTTGGAGCAAAAATGATAAAATGTGCAAAAATGAACTCGGGCGTCCAAGCACCAGATTATACGTGCCTAAGCACCAAGTACCTCAGCATCAACTACCTCGCGCTTAAGTGCCAAAGTTAGTTACTTGAAGAAATATTTAATTAAAGCAAAATTTTGAAGAGGTTTTTGAAGTAACCCTTGATAAAATTGTGAGAAGTAGCCCATGGACAAAAATTCATTCAATTTGCTTATAAGGAGGCAACTTCTAGAAGATTCATTGAATGGAGACACCTTTTTGAAGAGAAACCAAGACACCCCTTGGATTTTTATAAGAAAAGACTTAAATTTTTCAAGAGAAGGGGCCAGCAACCATCCACCAAAGTTTACCACCGCGGCCGCTGCCACTGATCGCAGCCGTCACCGCCGACCACCTTTATTTGATTTTATTTTATTTTATTTTGAGTATTAGTTTGTATTGTGAGAGAAGGAAGAGAATTCAAAGGAACTTCAAGACATTTGGTGGAGAAAGTTTGAGATAAGTGTTTATCTTTGTGACTACACTTGGTTTTTAATTTACATTTTTTTATTTTTGTGCTTGATTTCTACTTTTAAACTCATGTGTGGTTGTGTTTTCTTTATGAATTCCGAGTAGTTTCATTTATCATTTTTCTTAAAATGATAAGTGATTAAATGTTTAAAGGAAGTTGTGTGAAGTATTAGTCTTCAATGTTGGAATAAAATGTGATGATTCAGGACCTTGCACTTCATTTACTACTTGATTTGGCCAATTAAGATGTTAAAACCTATTGTGAAAACATGTAAGATCCGAGATGAGATTGTCTCAGTCAGCAAATGGTTGGAATCACATATTGATTTCTTGAATGAGAATGTAGTTCATGGGGTTTAGTGCAAATAGATAGGGAAATATAATTTCAAGGGTGTAAAATTAGAGGACTTTAGAGTGACAGGCTGAAGCCCTCAATTTAATTTATAGTTTTAGGTTTTAATACAAGATGTTAGCCTTTACTTGGAGGGAGAAGAGGGAACTCTGGAGTGAAAACTAGTATCTTCCCTGCTTAATCGGTCATCAAGTCTATTAAAACTATTGATTAACCAATGTTATTTATAGCATCTCTAGTGAGGGTAAAGAATATTATTGTTCGTATTTGGTACAACACATTTAGCATACTTCCACAATAGAATTTCTATATTTATCACTTATTCATGATAAGGAAAAATATATTTTATCTATATTGCCTTCATCTTGCAAGTATTTTAATTAAGTTAATTAGTTGCTCTCTTTATTTTTAATTATCAAAAATCACAAAAAGAATCAAAATTTCATTTCTATTATAGCATCTTAAGTTTGAGTAAGAATATATATTGCTAAGTATTTTGTTATTTAAATCCAATCCTCCCTGTGGGTTCGACATTCAGGACTTAATTAGAAAGTTCTATATTACTTGATAACAATACGTATACTTGCATAATATTCCATATTTAAATATTATAAATGCATTCTTATTTGCTTCACAGTGAAAAATTTACCTAGCTTTTGCTTTAGATTAAGTTTTTTTCATTGTTGCAAATTAAGAATAATTATTAAGGAAATTAATCATATAATCACATACATCGCATTTTACATCTATCTATATAAAATGTCAAGATCAAATGACAGCCTCGAAACTTAGGCAATTTAGGGCTTAAATTCTATAACAAACTATATAAATGCCTAAAGATAAAGTGAGGATTTATGTTGCACTAGGCAGACGACCTAGAACTCATATGACTTATTTATTTAATTATAAGGAAAGATGTGTTGTTGTAGATCCTCATGCTATTGTAGATTGTTATCCATAGAGTTAGCTCCAAGCTCCTCGATGAAGTAGCAATCTTAATGTCTAAGGTCCAAAAGGTTTTACCAAATGCTTTAAATTTATGGCGGGTTAAAGTAGATTAGAGCAAAACCAGTTAGGATCCCACGGTTCCCTCGTTCTGGTATCACTGTTTTCTTTTGAACTTACTTAGCTTAAACAAGTTGTTGTACTTATTTAAACTGAGGAGATCTCATTAGCAACTGTGGGTTACCTCATCCGAGGAACTCCCAAAAATTAAAAAGGACGTTTTAAGTTTAGTGATATTTCAAAGGATTTATGGTTACCTTTTAAAGAATTTGTTTTAGATTTTTTTAAATGTTGATTAATTTTTGAAAAATGGTTTTAATTTTTACAAGTAAGGTGCACAAGTAACCAAGCCAATTAAAATAATTTATAGCAAAAGTAGATTGCAAAAAGTAAAATGATATAAATTAAATAACATTGTAAAAGCGTACCTGTCATCTTCTCGGCATTTCGGCATTCTCGCTACAAGATTAGCTTTTGCAACATGTATATAATTTTGAAAGAAATTTAAATAAATTGCAAGTGTAGATAAAGGTGTAGCTACCAAAACCTCAAACCATGACTCAGTAAGTCCTAAAAGATCTTAGTGGATGATTTCCTAGAACAAAAATATAATAAGTTCAATCGTCCTTCAAAATATCTAAGAGATCATAAAATGTTCATGACATGACCCTAAAAAATTTTTAACATCTCTTGAAACATTTTGAGTTCATTTTAAACATATTATATTGTCCCATTAATCATCTCAAAATTGAATTACCACATTGCTTAGTGAACCTTGATATTTCAACTATCCTAAGAAATGATGGAAGTTAGATAGTCGCTTAACATTTCATTTGACAGATATATGAATGGGTACCCCAAAGGGCATGTCAAAAAGTCATTAAGGATTTTAATGTCCAGAGTTAAATTAGGGCCTAAAGTGTTTGGAAGTTTTTATCAATTAATTAAGTCCATCTTTTTAAATCCCAATTAAGACAATTCTTACATATCAAACCTAGTTCGCTATTAGGCCCTCTTGATCTTAATATATATATCAGACTTTTGGTCTGAAGATCTGTGGAACTATAGGATGCTCAACAATGTCTTATCCAATGAACAAGTTAGATGGGTTAAGGATAATCCTTTCTCATCTAATCAAGAAGATAAAATTGTTACTAAACATGCCATTTCCCAGAGATTATCTACCTACATTTATCATCAATTTTTTCATTGGAATCAGGTGGCCTGCGGTAAAGCCATTTGGGGTAAGCTCCTAACTCCTTCCATAACATTATTCTGTTGGATACTTAGCATTCCTCACTCCCTACTGATGATATCTTAAAGATGAAAGGGCTGAGAGGGCCTTCAATTTGCCATATATGCAATGCTTATGCAATGCTGCAGAAGAATTGCAGAAGAATCATTGGAGCATTTATTTTTCACCTGTAATTTCTCCCAAAGGATCTGGTCAGGGCTTCTGAATCATCTGAAAATTGACACCTGCAACTTAAGTTAGCTCAAGTTTATCACTTGCTAGGAGGATTGGCAGAGTAGTAACCTCTTAGTGATCTCTTGTTTGGTTGCTTGGTTTATATGGATGTGTAGAAATCAAGTTAAGTTTGATGAACACTTTCTTGGGTCAATGGGTCAAATTCAGTGTTAAACTGCACTTCTTACATTCAAAAATTGATCAAGTATCACCATTTCCTAAATATAATAAAAAATTGGACACCCAACAAGAACAATTTTAATCCACATAAATCCAGATTAGTTTTTTGGAGCCCACTGCTAATGGCTGGCTGAAGGTTAACACTGATGGCAGCTTTTTAAAAGGTCATGCTGGTTTTGGGGGAGTCTTTAGGAACTCTCATGGCAATTGTATTTTGTACTTCACTGCTCCTATAGTGGCCCTTGATGCTTTGGAGACAGAATTCAGAGCTATTTACTGGGCCATCAAAATTGCACATCAATGCTATATGGGCCCCCTGATTGTAGAAACTGGTTCTACTGTTTGCATTAACATTTTGCTTAATGATGAAGCTCCTCCTTAGAACCTAATCAAGTGGAAAAGCCAGTTGAAAGTACTCTTACACTGCTGTAGGGTGGAATTTAAATATATTACCATGGAGGGGAACTGCCCTGCCCATTGGCTTGCTTCCCAGGGAAGGAACACTAAGCAGATCTATATTGGGAATGCCCCTATCTCACAACTATCTTTCCTACTTAATGGGGATAATATGGCTCTCCCTTACTTTACTATCTTGTAACAGTTTTGTAGATATATATATATATATATCCTAATATAGCTCTCAATGGGTGGCGGCTGGTTCCACTGCTGCTCTGCTAGGGTTTCGACAGAATGGATCTAGTTGTTGCTGTAGATGACCTAATCTCAACTACCTCATCAAGTTCAATTAGTTTTCTCTCCTCTCATCACTGGTTTTTGCAAATTCTGATTAGTGATCTTAAACTGCACTTCTTACATTCAAAAATTGATCAAGTATCACCATTTCCCAAATGTAATAAGAAATTTGATACCCAACAATACCAATTTTCATCCACATAAATCCAGATTAATTTTTTTGGAGCCCCCCTACTAATGGCTGGCTGAAGGTTAACACTGATGGCAGCTTTTCAAAAAGTCATGCTGGTGTTGGGGGAGGCTTTAGGAACTCTCATGGAAATTGTATTATGTACTTTACTGCTCCTATATTGGCTCTTGATGCTTTCGAGGAAGAATTCAG
Source organism: Phalaenopsis equestris (assembly GCF_001263595.1). Classification (NCBI taxonomy): domain Eukaryota; kingdom Viridiplantae; phylum Streptophyta; class Magnoliopsida; order Asparagales; family Orchidaceae; genus Phalaenopsis; species Phalaenopsis equestris. The sequence continues at coordinate 178,543 of NW_018250444.1, read as the reverse complement.
AGCTATTTACTGGGTCATCAGAATTGCACATCAATGCTATATGGGCCCCCTGATTGTAGAAGTTGATTCTACTGTTTGCATTAACATTTTGCTTAGTGATGAAGCTCCTCCTTGGAACCTAATCAAGTGGAAAAGCCAGTTGAATGTACTCTTACACTGCTGTAGGGTGGAATTTAAATATATTCCTAGGGAGGGCAACTGCCCTGCCCATTGGCATGCTTCCCAGGGAAGCAACACTGAGCAGATCTATGTTGGGAATGCCCCTATCTCACAACTATCTTTCCTACTTAATGGGGATAATATGGCTCTCCCTTACTTTACTATCTTGTAACAGTTTTGTAGATATATATATATATATATATATATATATGGGAAAGGAGCACTGTGGGCTCCCTACATGTGTATTAAAACAAGAGAGTACAACTCAAGGAGATAAAACTAGGTTCCTCCAAGAAGAAACAAAACCTAATACAAGGAAGTAGACTATTGAGGAACCCTCTCCAACAAAGCAAAAACTAAGTATACCAAAATTACATGTACCTACCCTCAAGCTAACAAACAAAATTTTGAAAGAGGTGCACAACAACTGTGGATGACCAGTAACAATTCGTGACCTTTGTCTTAGAAGCCAGCAATCATTGTTGCAATCTTAGATAAGGTATGTGAAGTTTGTCCCCCTAAATTAACAGATGGAGGGGGGGAGGGAGGTGGAGACCTCATCATGATTTGAATTAGCACCCTCCAAAGCCAGGAAGTTAGCAGGCCTATTAGCTTCCCTATACACAAAGGAGAATTAGATCTTCATCTCAAGGCTAAGGTTCTTTATCTTGTGAATCCACTGGTTTATGTGCCAAGGGGATGAATAGTTTTCAGTCAACAGCTCCACCAAGAGGGAAGAGTCCACTTAAGCTATGATCCACTTCCACTTGTTTCCCTTGGAAAATTTTAGAGCCCAGTAAAGTGCATCAACTTCAGAATCCAGTGCATCTTCAACAATATATGGGGCCTTGAAGTAAAGCAAAGTATGTCCTGTGTGGTCTCTGAAGATCCCCCCAATTCCAGGTTTCTTGTTAGTGTAGCTTCCATCTGTGTTGATTTTAATGTAGGGGTGAGGAGGCTTCTCCCATCTTACCTTGATGACCTTCATATGTTGTACATCAATATTAGGTAAGGTCTTCAATATCTTAGGAAATTTCTTCCAACTTATCAGCTTATTTAAGTATGTCAGACTGTTAGTCATCACAGTAGCAGTACTTGTCCCACTATCCTCATGTTTCACCTTGTTTCTAGCCATCCAAAGGAACCAAGCAAAAATGAAGGGAAGTGGCATGAGGTTTATCTCCTGCCAATCCTTAAGACGGACTTTTATATTACCCTGTCCAATATTGATCAGGTTTAGGTTCATTTGAGAGGTCATATATAAATGATGGCGGCTGTGTTGGAGCTTGCTCTGCTAGGGTTTCCATGGAATGGCTGAGGTTTGTGGTGGCTCTTTTCCCTTCATTATTTTGTTTTCTCCCTTCTCCCTGATTTCTTTCCATCCTTTCTTGGAGGTTTCTATTGTTATTCTAATTTTCCTCTTTCCCGGGCGACCAGTTTTTCAAAAAGTTTACTGTTACATTGAAGTTTTGTATGATGGTTGAGCAAAATACTTTAGATTTACCCACAAAAATTCAATGGACTAAGGAAAATTTTGTTGATATTGTTTGGAAAGGTTTTGATACTATCAAATATTATTATGACTTGGTCTTCCCCCAGACCTACCATAAGGTTGTAGACCCCATTATCAAGCCTTTAAGCAGGAAAGGTGGAAAGATGGCTATATTTTATTCCGAGGAGGATATTCAAGGTTTAACATAGGTCTGTAAGTTCACTCTCATAGTGAAATTTCAATTGGGCAACCCTAAAATGGAAGCAATTTGAAAGTTCTTTGACAACATCATGCTCAAGGGTGCTTGGAGGGTGGGCCTTTTTTATGGAAGGCATATCTTAATTACTTTATCCAGGGAGGAAGATTATGCAAGAAATTTTTCCAAGTTTTACTAATTGAAGGGATCACCATGAAGATCCTAAAGTGGTCCACTGATTTTGACCCTAGTAAGGAACTTCCTATAGTACCTATTTGGTTTAAACTTCCAGGGCTTAAGCTGCATTTTTTCAACCATAAAGTCCTTTTCAACATTGGACAAGCTTTGGGCAAACCTCTTAAATTAGATGTTCCAACATTTAACTTATCTAGACCTTCTATTGCTAGAATTCTAGTGGAGAGGGACATTACCCTACCTGAAGTAGATGAAATTTTGTTGGGAACTGAGCATAATGCCTATTGGCAGAAGATAATAACTGAACGAAAGCCTTATTATTGTTACCACTGTAGAATGTTTGGTCACATAGATAGTAGATGTTTTAAACTTCATCCCCATCTCAGGAAAATGGCCAATAATACTCATGTGGCCCCCAATGAGGTTGTTGAGCAGTCTCCTGAAATGTCTCTGGATGCCCAAAACATGTGTCTCGGGGATGGGGCTACCAGTGCTGATCTTCAAACCCTTCCCAATCTTGAAGTAGGACCTTATGGACTTCACAAAGAATCTCAAGAACTTAAAGGTGAGCTAGTTATAGATAGTTCAGAAGCAAAAACAAATAATGAACCCGTCACTCCTGTTCTCCAAACAACTTTTGTTCAGCAAGAACTCACTGTGGTGGACCATAGGGATCATCCTATGGATGACACCTTAGTTGAGGAATTGCATTCAACAATGGAAGAGGAATGGCAAGTCCAAAAATCTATAAAGAAGAAAAAGGGTAATCAAGAACTAAAAATTGTGTAGGAAGGTGGTTACTCTCTCAAGGACAGAAAATCTCATCTAGATAAAAAAGAGGCTATGGCAAGAACCAGAAGGAGGGGAAAATCCATCTTCATTGGATGATGAACCTACTTTGCCAGAATGTTAGGGGGTTGGTACATCCTAAATCCCTTAACAGATTACTTGCTTTGATAGGATGTATAAATTTTTTATTTTAGTTATCTTGGAGGCTTTGGTCTCAAAAAACTCTCGGAAAATACATAAACGGTTTCCTGGTTTCACTAATTTCTCAAATTTAAATAACAAAATTTGGGTGCTTTGCAGGAAGGAGATCTTATGAAATATACTGTGGGATCATCCATAATTTCTCCATATTCAATTTAATATTGGGGGTTAGGTGGGTCTGGCCACATTTTTTTATGTTGGGAGCTCTTCCATTGCTAGAAAGGAACTTTGGGACAATATTAATTCTATTAGCGTATCTTGTAACTCAATTTGGATGGTGGGTGGGAATTTCAACTGTATTTCTGCACCCTCTGAAAAATTGGGTGGTAATCCTCTAAATACTAATCAGATTAATAGCTTCAATGATAACATTAGCTTGGCAGGGTTATTTGACCTGCATTTCAGTGGCGCTAAATTTACTTGGATAAGGGGCTCTTTGTGGGAAAGATTGGACATAATACTTGTTAACTCCCTTTGGTTGAGTAAGTATTTGCATACTTCTGTTCAGCATCTTAGCATGACAGGCTCAGATCACAGGCCATTGCTAATCACTATTTCAGCTTCTCCTATAAAGAAAAAATCATGTTTTAGATATCTCAACATGTGGTCATCCCACCAGGATTTTCTTAATCAAGTGTCGCTGGTATGGAAGGACTGCTACCACTAAAATCCCTTGATTAAATTGTGGCTGTTGCGAAAAAAGCTGGGTAAACATCTATCAAATTGGAATTGGTCTGTGGTAGGAAATATTAATCTAAAAGTACTTGAGGCTAAAAGGATTGTTGCTCATTTGGAGGCTAGCTTAGAATCTAACCCTACCATGGAAAAGGAGTTACTGGTGGCTAATGAAAATTTAATGCATGCTATCTCTATGCAGGAGGATTTCTATGCTCAAAAGGCAACTAAGACCAAATTTTGTGAAGGGGATATAATTTCTAAATATTTTCATGCCTATATTATTTATAGGAGAAAATGCAATACCATTCATAAGATCAAGGATTCCTCTAGGAATTGGCTTCATTCTGCTGAATCTATTGCTTCTAGTGCAATTAATTTTTTTCAAAGCCTTTTTACTCAAACTCTTGTTTCAAGGTCTCCTATTCAGAAGGAACTTTTCTGTTTGGACAAGGACTACACCAGGGATCTTGATCTTTCTTCAATACATGGGGAGGAGGAAATATGATCCGCTCTTGCCTCCATTGACAGCTCCAAAGTTGTTGGTCCATATGGTTTTTCTACTAACTTCTACAAAAAGCCTTGGAAGATTATCAAAGGTGATATTGTGGAAGCTGTGCAATGTTTCTTTAGAGGAATGGATCTCCCCAATTGGTTCAAATGTTCTACTATCATTTTAATCCATAAAACTACTTCTAAACTATATTGGGATCACTTTAGGCCTATCAGCCTTACTAATGTTTTGTCAAAGATCGTTAGTAAAGTGATCTCCAATAGACTCCAACCTCACTTACCCCTCCTCATTTGTGATAACCAATAAGCATTTATTAAAGGGAGAAGCATTATGAAAAACGTTCTATTGGCTCAAGAACTAGTTTCAGATTTGGATAAACAGTGCAGAGGAAGGAATCTCATTTTCAAACTAGATATCAAAAAGCTTATGATACCATTCATTGGGGCTTCATTGAGGAGGTTTTATTTGCTAGAGGTTTCTCTACTCCCTTTATTTCTTTCATTAACAGATGGTTATCTAACAATTATCACTCCATTTTCATAAATGTCAACTCCCATGATTTTTTTAGTGCATCTAGAGGCATTAAGCAAGGTGACCTCTTATCTCCCACTATTTTTATTCTTGCTTTTAACTACTTGTCTAAGCTTTTTAATCAACTGCTGACAAGTCACCTCACTCCTTATATAGTCACAAATCAAACATTGTTGTTAACCACTATTGTTAACCACTAAGCCTTTGTTGATGATGTAATTTTCTTTGCCAAAGCTACTAAGCCACCAGTTAAATTGATCTTTCAATGTCTGAAAAATTTTCAAGATTGCTCAGAGATGCATTTCAATACACAGGAATGTCAAATTATTTTCAGCAAAAGGGTTAAGCAAAAGATTAAGCACTGGATATCTGACCTGACTGGTTTTTGCACTAGTTACCACCCATTAAAATATTTGGGCACTTTGCTATTAAAAGGGAGAATTAGACAACTTCAGATTGATGATATTGTCTTAAAAATTTAGGATAAACTTAATTGCTGGTCTAATTCATTCCTTTCTAATGGAGGTAGAGTCACTCTTCTTAAAAGTGACTTGGCTGCTTTTCCTTCCTATCTTTCCTAGGTTTCTATCATGAAGAAATCAATCTAGTTAACTCTAGAAAAACATTCAATAAATTCCCTTCGGCGGGTCAGAGATAACAAGTGCACTGGATCAGATGGTAGAAGATATGTAGTAGTACTAGAGCTGGAGGACTGGGTTTTAAAAGCTTTCAACAGATTACAAAAATTAATTTTTGTAAACTTTGGATCATGTTTAGAGCACATACCTCTCTTTGGACTAAATTTATGAAAGGTATTGCAAGGACATGCATCCCTCCCTTGTTTCAGGGAAATTAGGAGACTTAAGGACCTGGAAAAATATGCTGAGAATGAGGACCAAGGCTGAAAATTTCTTTATTTGGGAGGTGGAGGAAGGCAAGATTAATCTGTGGCTAAGCAATTGGACTGGGGATGGTAACATCACTCCTCAATCTCCTTCTTCTTTTGATCTCTCCACTCAGGTGGCAGGTTTATGGACTGATGGCAATTGGAACCAACAAGCTCTACAAAACATCCTTGAAACTAGCCTACTCCACAAAGTTATGAAAATACCTATTGACAATTCTAAGAAAGATAAATTAATTATGAAAAGGAATTTTTCTCAGAGCTGGTCTGCAGTTATATTTAGATACTGCTTCCCTCAGTAAAAGGTCCCTTGAGGTAAAATTGCTTGGAACAAATTTTTGCCTCCCTCAATGTCTTTCTTTTCATGGAGATTATTCCATGGTTTAATTCCCACTGATGATATATTAAAATTAAAAGACTTGAGGGGCCCATCCAGGTGTACTTTATGTAGATCACAGAAGGAATTTTTTTAGCATCTGTTTTTTAACTGTACTGTTGTTCAACAAGTTTGGAGCCTTCTGCTGCCAAAAATGAAGTTGAACACTGTTATGCTTTCTTAGCATGACTTTTCCTTGAGCTGGAAGGATTGGCAGGCCCAATCTTTACCCCATTTACCTTGTATTACAACTTGGTTTGTCTGGATGGCTAGAAACAAGGTTAAGTATGATGAAGCCAAAGTGGAAGCTGCTGCCATTGCTACCAACTGTTACAGCTATCTGCAGAAACTGTATTGTCACAGGAAACTACCAGATATTCTTTGCTACTCTACCACCAGCAATCCTAGAAAATTCTATTATTGACTAATTCAGTAGAATTGCCCTCCAAATGGGTGGGTACAAGTTAACATTCATGGTAGTTTTTCTACTCCAAATGCTGGGGTAGGAGGGGTGTTCAGAAGTGCAAAGGGTGACTGCTTGCTTTACTTCCATTCTCCAACATGGGCTGAGGACCCTTTGGATGCTGAAACTGAAGCAATCTTTTGGGCAATCTTCATGGCACAAAAGTGTGGTTTTAAATTTTAATTGTAGAATCTGATTCCCAGATTTAAATCAACATTCTTGAGGGGAGGATACCATCTCCATGGCATCTAAAATTTTGTTTTGACAGCATCCAAAGTTTGTGTTTGGGACAAAGGATCCTTTACTCCCATACATATAGAGATGGTAATAGACCAACAAATTGGCTTGCCAAACTTGCCCTCCACTCTGAGAAACCTTTGATCTGTAAAAGCCCCACCTCTCCTTAAGTCTTACTTCTTAATGGAGACCTTGTTGCTCTTCCCTTTATTAGATTAGGTTTTTAATATGGGAAGTTCCTTTTCCCAGCTCTCCTCTTTTGTAACTTTTTGTTTATGTTTTAATGAACTAGGAGCTTTTGGCTTCTTTTACAATATATATATATATATATATATTAAGCAATTAAATAATAACTAAATATTAAGTAACATGAAGTCCTAATTCTCATTAATAATTCTAATTAATATCAGACTTTGCATCCAATTATCAAATAGTGGGCTTTAAATGAGTGAATTGCTATCTTCAAAACATAAGCCCAATACCTTAGGATCATCTTAATTGAACTATGTTCCAAGTTGAACTATCTTCCAAATCATAAAAATTATCAAAATTACAATTTTACCCTTATCATGAAAAGAATGAGAAATTGGTTTCTACCTCCTAGCCCTTTATATTTCAAACTCTCAAAAGATATTGTTATAATCAATATTACCCATTTAACATTTGATAAATCCTAAAATTTAATTAAGGTATTAAAATTCAAAATTAACATTTTACCCCTGGGGCTCCCTATCATATAACTTATCAAATGAAACTCAAGTGACCTTAAAATTTTCATGGAGAATCAATGATGAGTTAATTAAAATATCGGAGGAGACGATGTGATCTCTTAGTTTTTTATTTAGTTTATTTAATTATTTTAATTCACAAATTGGATTTTTCAATATTAATTTATTTAATTAATCAAAACAAGATTTTTGGTCACGAGAGAATTATTAGAGATTTACCTAGGTCAAAGGAACACTTGGACAAAATTCCATGATTTTTTTTAAATTATATTTTAATTATTATAGTTATTTAATGATTTTAATTATTCAATAAAATAGAAAATTTATTCTAATTAAGAAAATTATTTTTGATATTTTTATTAAATCTCTCTAAGTCCATAGAACTAAAAGGAACGAATTTTATATTTTTAAAATGTTTATTTTATTTATTATTATTATTTAAATGGAAAACTAAGAAAAATACATTTTTAGCCTTTAAAAAATTATTTTAATCTTAAAAAAAATTAGGAAAAGTATTCTAATGAGTCCTAAGAAGTCAGGAAACAATTAGGCAAACTTTAGACCATGTTCATGTTTCTGCAAATTTTAATTTTTTTTAATTTAAAAATATAGCTTGAAAATAATGTATTTTCTGAAAAAAAAATTTTTATTTTTAGTAAGTGCCCTTAATCCCAAGGAACTCAAAAAAGCACTTTTCATAATTTTTCTAAGTATCTTTAATTTAATTTAATTATTTTTCTTCAAAAATACAAATTTTCTTAGAAAATCAACTTTAGTACTTAAACTTAATCAAATAATTTTCAAATTTTTATAGTGAGTCAGCATGATTTTTCTTTATAGTGTGGAATTGAGGAACTCAAAAAAGCACTTTTCATAATTTTTCTAAGTATCTTTAATTTAATTTAATTATTTTTCTTCAAAAATACAAATTTTCTTAGAAAATCAACTTTAGTACTTAAACTTAATCAAATAATTTTCAAATTTTTATAGTGAGTCAGCATGATTTTTCTTTATAGTGTGGAATTGATTTCATTAATTTTTGAATAATATTTAATTTAAATAATTTAATACAAGCTATAAGCATTTAACTAACTATAGAAATATACAAAAATTATCCAAACAGTTCTGATATTTTTCCTAAGCTTCTCTGACCATAAGGAACCTACTAAAACTCATTCTATAGTTTTCCCAGTGATAATTTGATTTATGTAATTATTTTAAGCCAAAATAGACATCCAAGCTTTAAAATTAGGGTTACATGCATAGAGATGCCCTCTGACCTTAGAAAAATCACAGAACCTCCTCTCTATCATGAGGAATGAACCCCTAAAGTTTCAAGTTTTGATTAATAATATTTAATCAATCAAAATTAAATCACCTCAAAGGATATTTAACTAATTAAAAATCAGAGACTCATCAAATATTTTTTACTTTTTGTCCACATTATTTTTCATTGTTCACTAAGTAATAGGGTATTTTTATTTTATTTTTATAATTTTTCTATGCAAGGATATGAGTTTATGAAGTTCAGACATTTATTTAAATCAATAAATCTTATTTTCTTACTTAACCCAGTCAGCGGCCACGCAATCCTTGTACGCGTCGAGCTTTCTACTCGGCACTCTTTGATTCGACACCACAAACCACCTCAGCACCACATGTCCCGCTGTTCACATACCATCTTCTCGTCCTGCTTGATCTCGTTCGTTCATCTGATACACGCGCGATCAGACGGCTCCTGGTCATCTTCCCCAACTTGCCTAACCCATAAGCCGTTCAACTTCAAACCCTAAGAGCTCTCTCGGTACTCAACCAAATCACATGGGGTTTGTTCCTAGACCTTCATCTACTCAAGAAAAATACATCTATACAATTACAATGCTATGAAATACAATTTCTCTTCACAATTGGTGATATAGAGCTCAAAATTATGGTTAATGGTCTATACCTTTGCCCAATAAATGAGGCCTCGATTGGGTGCTTGTGGAAGCTTCAGTGGAGTCTAGCAAACCTCCTAGATGTGTTGCCTTGCTCTGGTATGGGATCCAATTATAAATTCAATGAAAAGGTGGAGCGGCCTTGATCTAGAGGTGGGTTAGAGTGCTTTGGGCTAAGGGGGTTTGATGGCAACTTCTTCATGTAGCTCAGGGAAGCTAAAGAAAGAGTCAATTTGGAGATTCAAAAGGTTTGGATCAAGTGACAGAAAACCCCTGGATTTTTAACTCAAAATTGAGCTCTCACAGAGGGATTCAGAGGGGGAAAATGGTGGGCTTGAGCTTAGGAGTTCTTAAAGAGTCTCTGGAAGAAATTTGACAGAGTCTCCCCAAGGAAATTGATGGTTTTTTTTCTCTTGATCATAGGAGAGGGAGTTTAAATAGAGGATCTTGAGGTGGTTGGCTGGGTTTCAATTTAAATTGAATTAGTAGCTTATGTGGAGGGCTAAAGAGTGCTAAAGAACAATTGGGATGATTCATCTTGGATGGGTGAAATGGGCTTGATTTAAAAAAAGATGGTTCTCAGTTTTGTGTTATTCTAGCCACTAGGCCAGCTGGTAGGCCCAGGGATGGTAGCTAGAGGAGTCATGGGAGCTAGAGGGAGGTTAATGATGATTAACTCTGAATGTTTAAGGATGATGGAAAAGATATCTTGAATTAAGACAAATATGGGAAGAGATCCCGTAAATTAAGGGATCATTGATCCATAGCTCATATAAAATGGGTTAGGTGGGTCTAGCTTGGTCACTAGGGTCTAAAAGGTGGTTGTGGTGGCTTTGACTTGGTCAATTTGATTTGGTTTGGTCAACTTTAAAGCATAAGTTCAACTTTGGACATTTTGGCTTGAAGGCAAATTTGGGTTGGGCTAGTCATGCCATTGCACTCAATTGATTGGTTAAAATTGTGTAGATGATTGTTATAAGAAGTTTAGAAAAATAATTGAGTGATTTTGAGTTGATTTGGAAGCTCAATTTGATGGATTTTAGCTCATGGACAATTTTTTTGCATTTGGGATAGCCTTAGGTTTAAGATTATGCTAGGGCTTTGGTTAGACACAATTGATGGTTTAAACTAGTCTAAGGGATTGCCATGAAGAGTTTTGAATACCAATTGAGTGGATATTTTCGGGTTATGAAGTTCAATTTGCTCAAATTTGGAATTTGGGGCAAAATTTGTGGTTTTGGTCCAAGTTGAATTTGAGTGAGATTGGGGCTTGATCAAGGCCAATTGAGTGTTCAATTTGATGTGGGAGAGTGTTTTAATGAGTTTAGGATTCAAAATTGGATCAATTGGATAGGTTTCGGGGTTCAATTTGGTGAAAATTTGGCTTAGGGTCAAATTGGGGGTTTTGATCTAGGCTTAGGATTTAGCTTTGAAATTAGGTCCAATTGAACTTAGATTTTGTTTTAGGAAATTTTAGGCATGATTATTTTGAGTTTAGAATTGAAATTAGGGAAAATTGAGATCAAATTGGTGGAGATTGGAGGTGAATGGAGGTAATTGGACCTTTAAGAGAAATTTGGGGCTTTTGTTCAAAATTGGTCAAATTGGATAAATTGGATTCAATTAAGTTTGGATTAATTAAGTAGTCCAAATTAATTTTGGGGACATTTGAAATAATTTTGAAGGTTTTGGGACAGTTTGGATCACCAAGGGTTTTTTTGTAATTTTAGCAAAATCAGGGGTATTTTGATAGTTTTGAAAATTTTGGGGTGTTTTGGGCAATTTGGGCTGTTTCAAATGGTTTGAAATGATTTTTGAACAAGGTTGGGTATTTTGGGTAATTTTGGGAATTTGGTCAAAATTGGGTTTTCAAGGGTAGTTTGGTAATTTGGGGTAGGTATTGAGGTCAAAAGGCTAAATTAGGTATTTTAATAGGATTGGGGTTGCCAACCACACAACCTCCCTACTTGAGCCATGGACCAATAGAATTCCCTGTTTTGGGTCTCCATGTACTGGTCTCACCTAAACCTTAGCCTAGTGTTAATTGCCTAGGGAACCATCTACATGAGTTTCCCAAAAAGTTAAGAGACCAACTAAGCAAATTTGACTAAAGCCCGAGATCGTGAATGTAAGTGGTGGGTATCAAGTGTGTGTGTGTGTGTGTGTGAAATTGACCAAGGCCACACCACCCAAGGTCCATCCTATGGCCAAACAGTCCTATGGGGACGCCCCTTGAGCTCCCCCATACTGGCCCCACCTACTAAATGTTAGAGGTTAGGACCATTATATGGAACTTTAAATTGAGAAAAGAAGAGTTTAGAGTTTCTAATGGTGAGGGTTCCTTTACTATTCTCTTGGAATAGTCAACAGGAAAGTCCTATGGCAAGACCCTAGGCTACTAAAGAGGAAACTAGACCTCAAACAAAATTAAGGATGAGACACAAAAATAATATGTTGTTTTAAGTATATATTTTATGCTTATTTTTTCTGATATTACACTTTAAAGAAGGGTGATATATTTTATGCTTATTTTTGATGAGCCAGATTGGCACCAGATGCGCTGAGGTGGTGTCAGATGAGCAGGATTGGCGCCAGATGTACCAAAGCTCAGAACAACGCGGTCTTCAGTAAATTGATGCATGATGCGCCAGATGTGCTGATTGGCGCCAGATGTACCAAAGCTCAGAACAACGCGGTCTTCAGTAAACTGATGCATGATGCGCCAGATGTGCCATTTGACAAAGAGTTGGCGCATGTTGCACCAGATTTGGCGCCAAATGCAGAAGGGAAAACTTTTTTGCATATTAAGGCAGTTCGAGACAAATTTTGCTCAAATATTTTAAGGAATACTTGTTTGAAACACCCCGTGGATTAATTCAATGCATCTAGACATTTTAGAAGGTTCTTTTATGAAGGGATATGTCTCTTGGACCAATGGACATGTCTTTTGAATTCAAAAGAGTTGAATTTTGGACAAAATTTTGGAGGGAAGTCTAAAACTTGAAAGGAGAGGAGTTTTGGGTGTGAGGCGTGTGGCATGAAGAAGGAGAGTTAGAGAGAGAGAGAGAAAGTAATGGGCTAGTAGATTTTCTTCAAGGATTGTAAGAGGAGAGGGAAGGTGAGACATTTCTTCTTCAATACACTTCTAAGAGAGAATTAAGAGTTCTTGTAAAGAGAGAATGGCTTGGAGAGAACTTCTAGGAGTTTGCTTGAGAAGGATTATGAGATAAGTTGTGACTTTTATTTCTTTTGTTTTTTAAACTTGTTTCTATATATGAAATCTGTGTTTTTTCATATCCTTCTCCTGAATTCTGAGTAGTCTTATTTATCCTTCTACCTACTTTGAGATATGGTTTTGTGAACAATTAATTTTTTTATATGTTTTTAAATGTCAATAATTTGTGATGATTTGAACTTCAATCTTCATTTACGTTTAAATCTGGCCAATTGAAATGTTAAAATGTGTTGAGAAATATATGTTTCGAAAGGGCTATGATTTTTACAACATGGGGAGAATCACATTTGATTTCACGGAAGAGTATTTCATCCATGGAATTGGGTGCAAATAAATAGAGAAATATATTTTGTTGGATGCAGAATTGGAGATTTTAAGATCACAGACTAAAATCCTCAATTTGATATGGTTGATTGGAAGCTTATGCGAGATTGTTAGCCCTCAGGGGAGGGAGTTGTGGGAGCTCTAGAGTGGCAGCCAGTATCCTCCCAGCCTAACCACGAAATTATGAACCAAACTCTGGATTAGTCAATGTTCTTTATGCACTCGGAAGAGGGTAAAGAATAGGATTGCTCCTATTTGGCACAAAACAATTTTTACATATATTTTCAAATGATTTTAATTTCTTCACAAACCATATACTCATTGTAAAGGGGAAAGATGCTTTCTTAAATTTTATCTTTATGTCAGAACATCTTAGTTTTAATTTTCGTAAATTTACTTTTGAAAGTTTAGCATTTAGTTTAGTTAACTTTGTCTTTCAACTACATTTTAATTAGCATTCACTTGTTACTTAGTATTCAAACTTTGCACTTTACTTTTTGTAGTTTTAAAATAGTACTTGACATTATAATCTTAATAACTTATTTACAGGCATTTCCAACTTGCATGTGGGATTGATATCTAGGACTCCATTAGAACCCTTTATTACTTGACCGATAACATACTTGCATTATTTTTAAAGGGGATTTGGCAGTTTAAAGATTATTAAAAGATAAAACTATTTTAATTGAAGTTATATTTTTGGGATTTATTTGCATATTTGTTATCATATCTATGGTGTGTATTTTGTAGTATTAAAAAATATTTACAAAAGTAGCACACTAAATTCACCCGCATCAAGTTTTTGACACCGTTGTAGGGGAAGTAACGAAAAGTAGTAGTAAATTATTTTATAATTTATAGTGTTCTTATTTTAAAAACTAAAAAAAATGAGTGTTTGTAGTTTATTTTGAATATTTTATTTGTGAGTGTGTTTGCTAATTTTTAAAATTACTTGTTGTACCTGTTTATGCGTAGTGTAAGATCTGAAAAATTTAGTACCTTACGATTCTGAGTTAGAAAGAACAATAAAAAAAATTCAAAAATAACAAAAAGAGATAAGCCATATTAGCAAAATGGCTTGTAATTTGAGTAATGTTGGAAATGAAAATGAACATCATCAGAGACCTTTACGAGATTATGTTAATCCTACAACATATGAGATTCATTTAAGTATACAAAGTCCTGCTACAATTGTCAATTCATTTAAGCTAAAATCTGTTATTATCCAAATCATTCAAAATAATCAGTTTGGGTGAACACCAACTGAAGATCCTAATTTATAACTTGCTAGTATTATAGAATTGTGTGCTACATTTAAATATGATGGAGTGTCGAACAATGCCATCAGACTTAGAATTTTTTTTCCTTTTTCACTAAGGGATAATACTAAGATGTGGTTAAACTCATTATCACCTTGATCGTGCTACATTTAAATATGATGGAGTGTCGAACAATGCCATCAGACTTAGAATTTTTTTTCCTTTTTCACTAAGGGATAATACTAAGATGTGGTTAAACTCATTATCACCTTGATCTATCAGTACTTGGGGAGATTTATCACAAAACTTTTTATCTAAATATTTCCCACCATCAAAAGCTGCTAAGCTTAGAAATGATATTACATCTTTCTGTTAGTTTGAAGGGGAATCAATTTATGAAGCTTGGGAAAGATTAAAAGATATCCTTAGGAAGTGTCCACACCATGCATTGCCACATTGGTTAATAATTCAAACTTTTTATAATAGATTGGTTGGATCTCTTAGATCGATAATTGATGCTGCTACTGGTGGATCATTAATGTCAAAACCATTCGATGAAGCATATTCTTTAATTAAAGAGATGGCTACTAATAATTGTCATTGGCCCTCTGAAAGGTTAAATCCAAAAAGAGTAGCCAGTATTCATGATTTTGATGCAATATCTATGTTAGCTGCACAAATAACTGCTATATCAAAATAGATAGATCAATATGGAATGAATTAATCTCAAACATCACCTATGCTTGAGAAAAATTCATTAGGACAAATGATAGAATCTCAATCTTCTAATGAGACCTTAAATGCAATAAACAATCATTATAATAATTCTTACGCTAATTATTATAATCCCGGTTGGAAGAATTATGATAATTTTAGTTGGAGTAGTAATAATTCTAATGTTACAAATCCGCAATGGAGACCAAACAATGTGAACCCATTTAGAAACTCCAACAATCAAGAAAATTCAACTTATAATCCTTATTTCCCTCCAGGATTTAATAATTTACAGAGTAAAGAGAAAAAGTTGTCAATGGAAGAACTGCTATTCCAAATGGGGAGTCAATTAAGAAGTTAAGGAGCTGTAATTAGAAACATGAAAAATCAATTGGGATGTATTGCTACCACACGTAGCAATAACATTTAGCAATAAACCTCCAGGAACGTTACCTCGTAATGTTGAAGTAAATCCTAAAGATTAGAAGAAAGAGCAAATTAAGGCTATTCAACTGAGAAGTGGAAAAGAATTAGAAAACAGTGTTAAAAAAGAAGTGGAAGTTGAAGTTGAAAAATATGAGGTGGAAAATAAAAAATCGGATGAAGATTTTTATTTTGAGTCAGAATGTCTTATTAAACCAATAAAATCATTGTAGAAAGACCACCACCTCCATTTCCTCAATTATTGAAATAGAAAAATAGAGATATCAAATTTTCAAAATGTTTAAAAATATTGATGAAATTAACAATAAACATTGCATTTGTTGTAGCGTTGGAACAAATGCCAAGCTATGTGAAGTTCATGAAGGATATACTTAATAAGAAAAAGAAGTTTATAGATAACGAGACTGTTGCAATCAGTGAAGAGTGTAACACTATAATTCAAAAAAAGCTTCCTGAAAAACTCACAGAACTTGGAAGTTTTACAATTCCTTGTGTTATTGGCGAAAGATTTCTTAGAAAAACTTTATGTGATTTAAGAGCCAGTATTAATCTTATGTCGTTATTAATTTTCCGAAGGTTATGCTTAGGATATTTTTGAGATATTTCACCTACAACTGTAACTTTTCAGTTAGCTGATCGTTTGATTACCTATCTTAAAGGGGTTATAGAAGATGTTTTGGTAAAATTTCATAAATTTATTTTTCCTGTGGACTTTATTGTATTAGATATGGAAGAAGATAAAGAAATTACTGTCATTTGAGGCAGATCATTCCTAACTCCTGTAAGAGCTTTAATAGTTGTTTAGAAAGGAGAACAAACTATGAGAGTTAGTGGTTAAGAGGTTACATTTAATATTACAAAATCAATGAGACACCCTGCAAAAGAGCAAGAGATTAAATGCTTCAGAATGGATATTAAGGAATATCTGAGCCATGAATATTTTAATACATTTGAAAGAGAATTTGAAAAGGAATACATGGAATATCAAAATGAGGATAAAATTCAATATGAATCTATGGAAGTGAGTAAAGAAAATTTGGTTTATGTTCATGAAAAATTTGAAATGTTAGATCCAATAGAAAGTAATAAGAATTTGATTTCATCTTTTGAGAAATCTCCTAAACTTGAAATGAAAACATTGAAATGAAAACACTTCCTACCTTGAAATGAAAACACTTCCTACACATTTAAAGTATTCATTCTTAGGAGATTTATCTACATTATCTGTTATAGTATCCTCAAAATTAATTGATGAGCAGGAACAAATGTTGTTGCAAACTTTGAGAAGATATAAAAAAGCCTTTGGATGGACATTAGCTGATATTAAAAGAATCTGTTCTTTAATTTTTAAGCATAGAATTTTATTGAAATATCAACATGAACCAAGAGCTAATCCTCAAAGGAGATTAAATACTATGATGAAAGAAATTATTAAGAAAGAAATTTTAAAATTAAAATGGTTAGATGATGGAATAATATATCCTATCTCAGACAGTGCTTGGGTAAGTCCAATTCACTGTGTTCCAAAGAAAGGATGAGTAACTGTGGTGTCAAATGAGAATAATAAATTAATACCAACAAAATAATTCACTGGATGGTGAATCTGCATATAATATAGAAAATTAAATTTTTCCACTAGGAAGGATCATTTTTCTTTACCATTTTGGACCATATGTTGGATAAGCTACCTCAGCATAGATATTTTTGTTTTCTAGATGGATATACCAGTTATCATCAAATACCTATAACTCTAGAGGATCAGTAGAAAACAACATTTACTAGTCATTATAGAACTTTTGCTTTTTCGGTGAATGTCCTTTGAATTAAGTAATGTGCCTGCAACATTTCAAAGATGTATATTATCAATTTTTAGTGATTTAACTGAAGAAGGGATTGAAGTTCTTATGGAAAATTTTTTTTTGTTTGGAAATTCATTTGAAATATGTTTAAATCATTTAGAGAAAGTTTGTGAACGATGTGAAAAGACTAATCTCATATTGAACTGGGAGAAATGTCAATTTATGGTTGTAGGAGGAATTGTACTTGAGCATAAAATTTTAGAAAATGGCATGAAAGTAGTCCTACAAAAATTCAGGTTATATGAATTTTACCTCCTCCTATTAATGTAAGAGGAGTTAGGAGCTTTTTAGGACATGCTGGATTTTACAGATGATACATTAAGGATTTTTCAAAAATTACTAAACCTTTATGCCAACTTCTGGATAAAGATATAAAATTTTATTTCAACCAAGATTGCCTTAAAGCCTTTGAAACTATAAAAGAAAAATCAATCAATACTCCTATAATTGTTTCACCTGGTTGGGAGAACCCTTTTGAATTAATGTGTGATGTCAGTGACTATGCAATAGGAGTTGTATTAAGGCAGAGATATGATAAAATTTTTAAAATTATATACTATTCTAGTAAGACTATTAATGATGGTAAGATTAACTACACCATCACTGAAAGAGAGTTATTACTCATTGTGTATGCTTTTGATAAGTTTAGGTTATATCTAATTGGAGATAAATGTGTTGCGCATACTAACCATTTGGCTGTTAAATATTTGATGCAAAAGAAGGATGTGAAACCAAGATTAATTAAATGGGTACTTCTAATGCAAGAGTTTGATTTTGTAAAAGTCAATAGGAAAGGGATTGATAATCAAATTTTTTATCATTTATCTTGGCTAGAACAAGAAGAAATACTTGACATGGAAAAAGAAATTAATGAAACTTTTCCTGATGAACAAATTCATACTATAAAAGGATGGAAAATACCTTGGTATGCTGATATTGTAAATTACATTGTTAGTGATATTTTACCAAATGGATTAACAAAACAACAGAAAAAGAAATTCATTCAAAATGCAAAGTCTTATTTTTGGAATAACCCCTATTTATATATACAATACATAGGTTTAGTAATGAGACGATGTGTGCCTTACAAGTTAAATTCAGGAAATTTTTCAAAAATGTCATGATTCTGAATTTAGAGGTCATTTTGGGAATGATACAACTATTCATAAAATTTTACAATATGGATTTTATTGGCCTACTAACACGCCTAAAAATTACCTACATTTTCATATATATTTTATGCTTAATTTTAATGATTTTTAATGATTTTACTCTTTAAAGAAAGATATTTTGTATATTTTTTATTTCAGGTATAAGAAATGAACTTTTGGAGAAAATGAAGAAAAAATGGTGCAATTTGGAGTTAAAACGAGCAAGAAAAAAATTTTAACTAGGCACATTTTGATATGTCCTTCTATGCTCAATATACTTTACATTTCTCACATATCTTGAATGAAATTACACTTTAAGGAATGGTTTTTTTCATGTTTATTTTTTAGTTATATCTGTTAGGAGTGAAACACAACTGTAATGGGGCGAATTGGAGCTGAAATGGAGCCAAACGAAGCAAAATGGTGGAGCTGCTGCAGAGTGGCACATGATGCGCCAAACTGATGCATGATGCTCCAAAATCTAGAGAACTGGCACATGATGCACCTGAGATGACTTTTATCAAATTAAGGCGATTTAAGACAAATTTTGGGCAAATTTTCAAAGGTACACTTGTTTTAAACACCCCTTGGAGTGATTCAATGCATCTAGACACTTTGGAAGGTTCTTTTATGAAGGGATATGTCTCTTGGATCAATTGACGTGTCTTTTGAATTTAAAAGAGCTGACTTTTTGATAAAATTTTAGAGTGAATTTTGATTTTTTTTGGAAGGAGGCAAACTTTTAGAAAAGAGAGGGAAGTCTAGGGCTTGAGGAGGAGTTTTTCCATGAGGAGTTTTTGAGTGGTGTGTGTGTGTGGCGTGAGGCTGAGAAGAAGAAGGCAAGTCAGAAAGAGAGAAAGTCAAAAGTTTGGAGATTTTCTTCAAGGATTGTAAGAGGAGAGGAAAGGTGACAGATTTCTTTTTCATTACACTTCTAAGAGAGGAGAATTGAGAGTGCTTGAGAATTGAGAGTGCTTGTAAAGAGAAAAAGGCTTTAAGAGAACTTCTAGGGATTTGCTTGGGAGGGATTATGAGATAATTTTATTTCTTTTGTTTTGTAAACTTATTTTTATTAATGAAATCCATGTTTTGTAGTATTCTTCTCATAAATTCTAAGTAGTCTTCTTTATCCTTCTCCCTACAATGAGATTTGGTTTTGTGAAGAATTGATTTTATTTTATATGATTTTAAATGTCTATAAATTGTGATGATTTTAACCTAGATCTTCATTTACTTTTCAATTTGGCTAATTGAAATATTAAAATGTGTTGAGAAACATATGTTTCGAAAGGGCTATGATTTCTACAACATAATGAGAATCATATTTGATTTCATGGGAGAGTATGCATCCATGGAATTGAGTGTGAATAAATAAGGAAATATACTTTCTTGGATGCAAAATTGAAGACTTTAATGTGACAGATTAAAATCCTCAATTTGGTCCAATTGATTGAAAACTGATGCGAGATTATTAGCCCTCAGGTGAGGGAGAAGTGGGAGCTCTAGAGTGATAGCTGATATCCTCCTAGCCTAACCACAGAATTAGGGACCAAACTTTAGATTGGTCAATTTTCT
Organism: Phalaenopsis equestris; assembly: GCF_001263595.1. NCBI lineage: Eukaryota > Viridiplantae > Streptophyta > Magnoliopsida > Asparagales > Orchidaceae > Phalaenopsis > Phalaenopsis equestris. Next base: position 158,585 of record NW_018250444.1, on the reverse strand, counting down.
TTACAACACTCGGACGAGGGTAAAAAATATGATTACTTCTATTTGGCACAAAAAAAAATTATATATTATCAAATAATTTTAATTTCTTCACAATACATATACTCATTGTAAAGGGGAAGGATGCTTTCTTAAATTTGAACTCTTCGTCACAAAACTTTGTTTAGTCTTAGTAAATTTAATTTTGATGTTTAGAAATTAGTTTAGTAAACTTATTTCTTTTAGTTACATTTCTTTTAACATTCATTAAATCCATTTTAAATTGTCTTCCTTTTTTTAGTTTATATAATTTTAATATTGTGATTTAAGTTATTACCTTAAGAATTTTCATCTGCCAAAACTAAGACTTGATAATAGTATACTAGAATTAGCCTAAGGGATTTCTTACTGCGCTTCTCTGTGGGATTGATACTGGGGTTTTTAAAGAAAGCGTTGTATTACTTGAAGCGATACGTGCACTTGCGTAGAACTCCTAGTGTGTGAACTATTTTATATATTTCATATAAATTTCTATTTTGCACATTAAATACTTAATATAAATTAGGTCAAGATTTTGGCTATATTTTGAAAGCTAAATTACTGCGTAATTTCGGGACGGGTCAAGTTTTTGGCACTGTTACCTGGGATTTAAATTGACATAAAACACGCAGAAAAATAACACACACTTGGGGCGCATCAAGTTTTTTGCGTTATTGCCGGGGAAGCTTCTGTAAGAACTTTAGTAGAATTTTAGTTAAACATGTAAGTCTTAGATTTGTAACTTATAGTATTATTATATAGTGTGCTTATTTTAAAGAAAATCTAAAATACCAAAAATACTTTTGATATTTGCCTTATTAGTTAAGTTCTTAGATTTGTATGTGTAGTTTAGGAGCTGCAGAACTTTAATTTTACAAGTCAGATTTGGAGAGAACTTTTGGGAGAGATTTGAAAAGACTCCATGAATTTAATGTAGAAATGGCGGATCAACAATATAATGAATATTCAGATTTGGATTATAATGCTAGTAGCTTCGAAAGAGTAAACCCTAAGAGGGTGCCAAATTTTCAAGAAGATATGCTTACAATTTTAATCTCTCAGGTTGCAGATATTGAGTGGAAGTTGGATCAATATATTAAAAGATATCCTCAAGGAACCCCAATTATTAAGGAAAATTCATTTGGATAATGGATTAAAACTGACCATGAGATACATAATTCTTATTCTAATTATTATAATCCAGGTTGGGAAAATCATTTGAATTTTAACAGGAATAATAATTTTGGAGGAGAAGACCAATTTTGGGAAGAAAATCAATTTAATCAGGCATGTATTTGGCATAATCATGGCTATTTTAATGATGAACTTTCTTTTCGTCATAATTTTGACTTCAACCCCCATAATGATGAGAAGGATTTATTAGAAGAGGTTGTTATCAATTGGAGAGTAAGCTAGAGTGTCAAGAGACCGCAATAATGAATATGGAAAATTAACTGGGGCAGATTATTAACTCAATTAGTAATCCTCCTCAATTTAACTCCAACCCATAGGATGAGGAGAAGGAACTAATATTAGAAGAGGTTGTAATTAAAATGAAGAGTGAGCTAATAAACCAATAGGTTGCAATAAAGAATATACAAAACCAACTAGGGCAGACTATAAATGCAATTAACAGTTATCCTCTAGAGGTTTTACCTAGTGACCTTGAGATAAACCCTAAGGAGATGAATGATGAGCAATTTAAAATTATTAACTAATATTTAGAATAGAATTTGAGGATATGTTTCAAAAGAACTTTGAGTTGAGAGATGAGAATAAGGAGATTGAAAGACCAATGGAAAAAATTCCTAAGGAATTAGAAAAACCTATTTCCTCAACTAAGATAAATATAAAAAGACCACCTCTATCATTTACTCAGTACAACCCAAAAGAATTTATAGACAACCCTGAACAAAAGAGTAACCTAGAAGAATTTGATCCAAAATTTGAATTAGTTAGAGAGAATCTGATCCAAAATTTGGGAGATTATGAAGTATCTTATAAATATTCATTTCTTATAAATTTCAAGCATGATATTAACATGAAATTTAAGAAAATCACTAGAAGAATATTGGAACTAGAAAGAAATATGAGAAACAAGGATATGAATCAATATGAAAAGGAATAGCTGAAAGAAAATTTTAAATTCAAGGATTTTGAAGGAATCCCTAGATCTGGAAAAAATTGAGTGATTGATCAAGGATTACTTAAATGGAATTTTGATTGAGGTGGAATCATTTATCAAGCTGACGATGTTAAACAAAGTGCTTTATGCTAGGCAACCCATAGTTATCATTGTGGTTTGATTTAGTGTACTTGAGAGTTATGATTCTTAGTATTGTATTGTGTTTGCTTTAGTGTGGATTGATCAGTTTGATTGATGATTGATAGATGTTTGGATTGCTAGTGGTTTGATTTGATTTTTGTGTGTCATGATTGAGGTGATTCCTTAACTTCTTATTATGGATAGACTTTTATATTCTCTTGTAGTAGTTGTATTGATGAGTCCACTACAACTCGGGTCTCACCCGTACTTAATTTTTACAAGAGACATCATTAATCTTAACAACAATAATTCCATTTCAATTTTTTTACTTCTTTTCTCTTACTTTATTTTCATTTGATAGGAGTAGCTAACATATTTGATGAGTAACATGTGGATGAATTTGTACTATCCTTATAACTGCTAGAGGTACTTAATTATTGGGATATGGTGATGCTTGGGGTTGGTGCTTGAGAACTAATATTTCAAGGATAATCTTATCTTTGGGATTAGAATATATAAAATCATTTATAAGTACCCACTCTATCTGTGTAGTGATTTTGTTAGAAATTGTAAGTAAGTTAGTGAGATGCAATGAGTTAAAGGAAGAATTGACCTCATTTATCATGTGTGTTTGTGTTAGTGTTTGTGTTTGTGCTACAATAATATAAAGATTTGGAGAACACATAAATATATATATTCTTAAGATGATACATGTTCTGCTTGTAAACCTTTCTTTCCATTTTATCAAGTATGCCCATGTTCTGCTTGTAGACCTTTCTTTCCATTTTATCAAGTATGTTTTAGTTTGGACTTACTTTCTATTGCTTATTGTTCTATCCTGATGAATACATGTTGATATTTGTGATAGATAGAATTTCTTAACTGTTTTTCTTCCTGCTTATATTTTTTGTATTGAATGTTATACATATTTTAAAAATCAAGTTTGGGGCCAAGAAGAAAAATAAATTTTAAGGTTAGTATACTTCCTTTTAGTTTAATATTATTGAAAGCATGTTTTAGGCTTGATTAGTTTCTCCTGTAGTCATTCTATCTTAATTACCCACATATATGAATTTGATAGGATATTATAGTAGTTAGAATATTCAGCTTTTATTTTTTCTTCCTGCTACATTTTATGTAACTAAGTGCAAATTATTTAAAAATTCAAGTTTGGGGGGAAGAATTTAAAAAAAAGTAAAATAATTTTATTTATCCTCAATTAATTATATTTTTAAAATTAATTTAACATGACCTTGGATATTAGATTTTATCTTTAAATGACTATATTTATGTTTGTAAATATTAAGTTAAATTTAGGTAAAGTTTTTAATAGAATATTTTTGTAAGAAAAATTAATTTTGTAGATTAAGATATTTAGTATGAAAGGATAAGACTATATTTTTCTATTTAAAGTAAGGAAAATTATTTTTTTGAAGTATTAAGAATTTTAGAGTTTCATGTAAGAAGAAGAGAATGAAACTTTTTGAAAAATCATAAACTAATATGAATTTATAAAGTGAAGAAAGGTAAAGAGTTTTGACTTTAAGAAGAGGATAGTGAAGTTCAAAATTATTAAAGGCTATCCAGATATAGTAATTCTTAACTGAAAAAGAAAAAGAAAAGAAATGATTGAAAGATTTTAAAAGAAAAAAAGAAGAAAAGAAAAAAAAAAGAAAAAGAAAAGAAAAATGAGTGAGGAGAAGCTTGAGGAGATGCCTAATCAAAAATTGACTTCACTTGAATCAACTTAAGGAAAAGGCTTTCTTACATTTTCTAAACTTGTATTAGAGTGTTAGTAGCATTACTAGTAAATCTTTCATGAAGTTCATTTTCATATGAATGTTCTAAGTATCCTTGATATGACAAATTGTAATTCTTCTTGAAGTAAATAAAGATTCAGAAATCTTAAATTTGAATACAAAGTACTCTTAGACTTAGAGTTTGAATCTGAGTTATTAAAGATTATTATTAAATTTTACTATTTTATTTATTAAAATAAATTATAGAATTATAATTTAATCTCTATCTTAAGTCATATTTTTATGTACTAAAAGTGTCACTTGAGGACAAGTAACGTTTATGTTTGGGGGAATTGACACGCCAAAAAATTACCTACTTTTTCATATTATATTTTATGCTCAATTTTAATGATTTTTAATGATATGATAATTTAAAGGAAGGTATTTTGCATATTTTTGATTTCAGGTAAATGAAATGAACTTTTGGAGAAAATAAAGCAAAAATGGTGCAATTTGGAGTAAAGACGAGCAAGAAAGAAAATTCTGACTTGGTACATTTTGATATGTCTTTCTATGCTTAATCCACTTTACATTTCTCACATGTTTTGAATAAAATTACACTTTAAATTAAGGTTATTTTCATGCTTATTTTGGAGGTATATCTGTTAGGAGAGAAACACAACTGAAACAAGGTGAAATGGAACTGAAACGGAGCCAAACAAAGCAAATTGGTGGAGCTTCTACAGAGTGGCACATGATGCACCAAACTAGCACATGATGCGCCAAAAACCAGAGAACTGGTGCATGATGCGCTTGAGATGACTTTTGGCAGATTAAGGTGGTTCCTAAGGCAGTTTGGGAAAAATTTTGCTCAAATTTTGAGAGGGACACTTGTTCTAAACACCCCTTGGAGTGATTCAATGCATGTAGACACTTTAGAAGATTCTTTTATGAAGAGATATATCTCTTGGATCAATGGACATGTCTTTTGAATTCAAAAGAGTTGACTTTTGGATAGAACTTTGCAGGGAATTTTGAATTCTTTTTAAAGGGAGAAGCTTTTTATAAAAGAGACGGAAGTTTAGGGCTTGAGGAGGAGTTTTTGTGTGAGGAGTGTGTGTGTGTGTGTGTGTGTGTGTGTGTGTGTGTGTGTGTGTGTGAGTGAGTGGTGTGAGAGTGAGAAGAAGAAGGTAAGAGAGAAAGAGAGAAATTCAAGGACGTGGAGATTTTCTTCAAGGATTGTAAGAGGAGAGGAAAGGTGATAGATTTCTTCTTCATTACGCTTCTAAGTGAGAATTGAGAGTGCTTGTAAAGAGAGAAATGCTTTAAGAGAACTTTTAGGGATTTTCTTGGGAAGGATTGTGAGATAAGTTGTCTTTTATTTATTTTATTTTGTAAACTTGTTTTTATTTATGAAATCCATGTTTTTTCCTATCCTTCTTGTAAATTCTGAGTAGTCTTCTTTATCCTTCTCCCTATAATGAGATTTGGTTTTGTGAAGAATATATTTTATTTTATACAATTTTAAATGTCAATACTTTGTGATGATTTTAACACAAATCTTCATTTACTTTTCGATTTGGCCAATTGTAATATTAAAATGTGTTGAGAAATGTGTTGAGAAAAATGTGTTGAGAAACATATGTTCTGAAAGGTCTATGATTTCTACAACATAGTGAGAATCACATTTGATTTAATGGGAGAGTATGTCATCCATGAAATTGAGTGTGAATAAATAAGGAAAGATATACGTTATTGGATGCAGAATTGGAGATATTAAGGTAAAAAATTAAATATTCCCAATTTGGTCTAGTTGATTGGAAATTGAGGCGAGACTATTAGCCCTCAAGTGAGGGAGTAGTGGGAGCTCTGGAGTGGTAGCCAGTATACTTCTAGCCTAATCACAAAATTAGGGACCAAACTTTGGATTGGTCAATGTTCTTTATAGCACTCAAAAGAGGGTAAAGAATATGATTTCTCCTATTTTGCACTAAATAATTTTTTATATTATCAAATAATTTAAATTTTTTCACAATCCATTAGTTGGGGATGGTTCAGCTGGATAGTGCATATCATTTCAATTCTGTATAAGATCTAGATTTTCTTGTTCAGATTAGTAAATAAGGAAAAACCAGGGAAAGCTTTTGTATATTTTTGAGGATTTTGATGAACCATAGTTTTCAAAATAACCATACCCAAAAATTTTTCTTTCTTATTTAATTATTTAAGCCTTTTTATAGAGAGGAGGTGAGCAATCCCCCTTATATTCCAGCATAGTTAGTTAATTATGTTGGTGGGGTGGATGAAGGGAGGGTTAGAATCTGGATCCCATCCTTCCCCTTATTTGTTGGAAATTGGATTTCATGTGAGCCTTATGGCCTTCCATGGTGTTTATAGCAAGATCTTCCATCTACTTCTTTTCTTCTAACTTTGGTTTTCTTTTCTTCTTTTCCTTCTGAATTTACCAATTTATTTCTATTAGTTGGTTCATATCTAGAAGCATCTTATCAGATGGTTTGGTGGCCTCCATAATCTCCCTTTCAAGCACTGATCCAGTGGCCTGGGTAGGAGAATCCATGCTACCTTCTCCAAAATCAAGATGATGAGAGGGAGTAGAATTTACCCCCTCCTCCAAAACAAGATCAGTTAAAGGAGCAGTATTCTTTGTTCTCATAGTTGGTCCAATTTGTAAGTTCTAGTGATTGAGTGGGAGGTTTGCTGCCTCAGTTGTTGTGAGTTGATGGGTATCTTGTCCTCCAACATTCAATTCATTTCTTCCTTCTGTAAGAGGGGTATGCTTCCTCTCAAGATTTAGAAGGGTAGGTTCCTTAGAGGAGTTATTTTGGTTCCTTTTAGTGGGGGGATGTAGCCTGTAGCACCTTTCAGCAGTATGTTCAAACATCTTGCAATGTTGACAATAATAAGGCTTTTGCTCCATAATAATCTCCTGCCAAAACCTATTAATATCATATCCAATCCAAACTCTTTTTATCTCTAGAGGGGATATGTTCCTCTCTATTAGGATTCTTGCAATAACTGGTCTAGCTTCGTTATAAGTAGGAGGATCCACCTTGAAGTTGCTTCCAATTGCACATCCAATGTTAAATAAGGCATTTAGATTAAAAATATGGAGGGGTAGACCTGGCAATTTGAACCAAATGGGAACCACAGGTGGCTCCTTGCTAGGATCAAAATCAGGAGTCCAGTTCAGTTCTAGCAATTATTATGGATTTCTTGGCAAACACCCTAGCATAGTCCTCTTCAGTGATGAGTTGTATTAAGAGGTGTCTTCCATCAAATAATCCAAGCTTCCATTCTCCAATAAAGTGCAGGGAATCAAATCAATTCCTAACCAGCTCCATTTTTGGATGTCCCAAACAAAACTTTCCAATGAGGGTTAATTGGACTTCCCTGTTGAGGTCAATAATTTCTTGTGCAGAAAAGAAAATAGAAGGCTCCCCATCCTTGAGTCCCATAAGGTGAATGCAAGGGGAGGAACCCTTTCCAGCAGCAATGTCCTGGAAGGCTTGTAGGAAAGCCAACATATCCGGGTCATGTAGAATATCAGTGGCTTTTCCAGCCACCCGAGCATAAGTGGCTCTTTTCTATTGTGCATTCGTTTCTAAGTCAATAGAAAAAGCCATTTAATAGTACCCATGCCAAGGCAGAGAGGCACTACCTCAGGCTCTTATGAAATAGTATATTTTTGAAAACCTTAGAACCCAAGAAGGAGGAAACACAAAAGCTGACCTCCAAAGTAGGAACCAAGCATCAAGTGGACCCCTAATGAGCAACACTGACTTACTACATGCCTCCAACCAGCACCAGAGAATCGTCATCTCCCCAAAAACCCTAGCAGAGGTGTCAAAGAGTAGGTAATATTTCAAAAAGAAATGAAATGCCTTTACATTTTAATTTGGAAATTGAAATTTTTTATGCGTGATGATTGGATTTTATGGGAACATTTATAGCGTCATTCAAAAATATTTATGTATTGATTGTAGTGGATTATGTTTCAAAATGGATTGGAGTAATCACTTTACCTCGATATGATGCTCGGAGTGTTTCAAAATTTTTAATTAAAAATATTTTTATAATATATAGAATGCCTAGAGTAATTAGTATCGATGGAAGATCTCATATTAGAAATGGAACAATTGGAAGATTGATAGAAAAATATAATATAATGCATAAAATTGCAACTGCTTATCATCCATAGACAAGTGGTCTAGCTAAAGTATATAATCGTGAAATTATGAGAATTTTGGAAAAAATTATAAATTCTAGTAAAATGGATTGGTCTGTTAGATTAGATACTATAGTATGGGCATACAAAGAAGCTTATAAGACACATATAGGTATTTGAAAGTGACTTTATATATGCTTAATTTATATATGCTTAAACTTATATATGCTTAAACATACAAGTATTTAATACTGCTGCTAAAAGATTTAATTCCTCAGCAACGGCACCAAAAACATAATAACTGTTATAGATTTGATAAAGATGTACATGAAAATATTCAATAATGGTAAAGTCACACTTATCAATGTAAGTATACGTATCGCTCAAGTAATATAGGGCTCTAATGGAGTCCTAGATATCGATCCAACAGGGAGTAATATTAGAACTACGAATTAAGATTTTAGAAAATCAATACTTAATCACAACAATATAATTCAAATTTTTTATCTGTCACTAATGGGCAATTGAAATAAATATGTAATTTTAATAACTCTTAAGTAACTAATTATACTAAAAAAGTTTTTAATGTGATATTCAATATATAAGAAAGCATCATTCTCCTTGTCAAGAAATTATATTGAATCAATTCAAATTGTGTTGTGCCAATTAGAAGCATACCTATTATTTACCCTTTGGTCCAGGCATAAAGAACATTGACTAATCCCATGTTTGTTTACTGAATTTGCGGCTAGGCTGGGAGGATACCGGCTCTCACTTTGGAGCTACCACGTTCCCCTCGCCTGATGGCTAACATCTACACTTCAGCACCCAAATAATAGGACCGAATTGGGGATTTTAGTCTATCGCTCTAAAATATCCAATTCTACGTCCGATAATTTTATTTCCCTATTTATTTGCACCCAACTTCCAAGGGCTTTGACCTCCCTGAATCTTGGATGTAATCTTCACTTTAGTTGAAAAACTCAACATATTTTAAGAAATCAATTGGCTAAATTGAAAGTAAATTAAGATCGAAGTGAAAAGATCATCACAACTTCTTTAAAATTTTCTTGGCTCAACCAATTCAATTCACTATTTCACAAATCTCAAGACAAGGAGAAAGATAGAGAAAACTACTCAGAACTTATAGGGAAGACACAACAAAACTCAGAATTCATATATAAAAGTAAAGTCATATAAAGCACGACAAGTAAATAACACTTATCTCTAATTCCTCCCCAAGCAAACTCCTTGAAGTTCCTCTGAATCTCTTCCTTTCTTTACAACACACAAAGTTCCTCTTCGAAGCGGCAAGGAGGAAGAAATTTCTCACTTTCCCTCCACTCTTAAAATCTCTCAAAGAATTCCTCACAATTAAACTCTCTACACACTACTCAGGCTCTTGAACGCTGTTCTAACCTTCCAACTCCTCAAACTCTTGAGCCTCCTTCTTCTTATTTTTGGCCAAAGTCTTCTTTTAAGGATTTGAATGAGTTTTTCCAAGATTTTCCTAAGCATCCCTCAAAAAATCATCCACATTCAATGCACCTTTGGACATAACCGTCGATCTCACGGTCGGTGGCCTCGAGGGCACTATCGGCAGGCCTTCTAAATTATTTAATCTGGAGTCTCAAGAAATTCTCACCGTCGGCGCTGTTGGGCTTGCTGTCGGCATCCTAATTCAAATCTTCACATTTTGGTCTTTTTCGCTCCAAATTGGCACCTTTTTGCATCTTTTTGCTCTAATGACCATAAAGCACCATTCTTGCAACAAAACATCAAAAATACATTTCTTTAAAGTGCAATATCATCAAAAATAGTATAAAATAGGTATGAAAATCTCAACATATTTTCCTTTGGTCAAAATCCCCCAAACTTAACTATTACGTGTCCTCAAGTAATTTTAGTACTATATAGAAGTTATGATCTATTATAGTAAAGTTTTAATTCAGCAATACTATAAGTTGGATTTAAGTAAATACTATAGTGAGATTTTAAGAAAAAATTCAAGTAATTAAATTAACTCTGTAGCTACAAGATTATCTAGT
>NW_018250444.1:142672-147708 GCF_001263595.1 Phalaenopsis equestris | reverse complement strand
TCATAATATTTAAATATCTACAAAATATAGTTACTTGAATTAAATTCACTACATAAAATCATATTAATAATTTTTGAAAATATTTAAATTGAGAACATATAATAGTTAATCTTTTTCTTCCCTCTCCCAAACTTAAATTTTTCAATATGAAATGATATAGGTGGAAAGAAAAATTCTAAATATAAATCATACCTCACTATTTTAGGAATTTCATCATTCTAAAATTTTTGCAGTCCTCACAATTTCTACTTCACCTAGTCTGTAACATTAAGAGCTTTCTATACATATAAATCATTAGAGAATTTGCTAGGTAATGAAATTTTGAAATAAGTACAAAACTAAACATTAAACAAACATAAAATTTTGCTATCACATCCACAATACTAAACAAAACAATTCCACGGGAAAGGTTTAAATTTGAAAACATAAATTAACTGGGAAATTTACAAAAATAAGCAAAATTAGTGTCACTAATTTTGAATGTTTAAGATACTAACAAAGCTAATGTATTTACTACTAGCAGAATTTAAAAGCAAGTTTTAAAATTAATAACTAGTAAACTATGTTTATGTGATGAAGTTTTCTAATATGAAAAATGCATCTTTTCCACTACAATGAGTTTTTAATGAAATGAGATGAGATAAATGGTTTAAATATGTATTGTGCCAAATAGGAGCAATTTTAATTCTCTACCCTGATTCAGTGTTATTGAAAATCATTGGCTAATCTTAGGTTTAGTCCTTAAATCCATGGCTAGGCTAGGAGGATCCTGGCTCCCCGTCCAGATCTCCCACTTCCCTTCCCCTGAAGGCTAACTCTCGCTTTAGTTTTTAAACACTAAGATTGAATTGGGGATTTTTAATCTATCACCCTAGAAATCTCCAATTCTACAGCCAAAAAAATATATTTCTCTATTTATTTGCATTTAATTCTATGAACAAAATACTCCTTCATGGACTTAAATGTGATTCTCACTCTGTTGTAGAACTCAAACTCCATTTTCCGGATCATATGTTTCACAACATATTTTAACAATTCAACTGGCTAGATCAAAAAGTAAATTAAGACCGGAGTTGAAAAATCATCACAATTATTTTAAATTTTAACATTGGCTCATCCAAATTATCTCTTTGTTTCACCATATCTCAGAGTAGGGAGAAAGATAAAGGAATCTACTCAGACCTCATGAGAAAGAAACAACAAAACACAAATTTCATATATAAAAGAAAGTTCATATAACAATAGTAAACAAACAACACTTATCTGAAACTCTTTCTCAAAGAAAATCCTTTGTAGCCTCTCTTAGGAAATGTAGGAAAAAGAAATCTCTCACTTCTCATCCTCTCCAACACTTCTTAGAGAAGAATTCACACTTAAACTCACCAAAAACACTCAAAACTATAAAACAATAACTCACTAATGGTGTGGAATGGTGTGCAATGTAGGTGTGTGAAGAGGAAAATTGAAATGAGTGGAAGAAGTTGAAATGGTGCGAGGGGGGGGGGTTTGATCAAATTTTGGCCCTAAATAGAGCCTAGGTCGGTTCTCCAATAGCTGCATCCAAAAATCTTCAAAAAGCATCCAAATTCATCGAATCTTCTTGGAACAGGCTCTGCACCGACACTGGCGTTGTTGATGCCAGTGGCGTCGTTAGTGCTGACTCTTATTCAGCATCCTTTCTATAGGTCTACGCTGTCCGACGTCCTTCTAGCGCCGTCAGCGCTGAGTAATTCTTCTAAATCTCCATTTTTGCTCCAAATTCCATCATTTTTGCATTTCTTTGCTTCAAGTCCCATAAATCAACAACCTGCAAGAAAACATAAAAAATACCTTCCATTAAAGTGTAATATCACAAAAAAGTGTAATATCACAAAAAATGTTAAAGTGTAATATCACAAAAAATAAAGATATAAAATATGAGTTTAAAAATTTGGTGTATCAAAATCTCACAAAATCTCACAAACTTAAATGTTAGTTGTCCTCAAGTAACTCTTTTATTACATAAAAATATGACTTATGGTAAAGATTTTAACTTCTAAATTTCAATAAATTAGTTCACTAGATCTAATAGCATCACTTAAGAGAAATTCAAAGTAACTCTTGTTAACATTAAAGGTATAAGAATATTTAGCAGTCAAGTCTAAGATTTTTTATTCTCTATTCTTTTCAAGGAAAATTGCAATTTATTCATATTAAAGTCACTTAGAATAAGCCATATAAGAAAAAACTTCATGAAACTTTACTAGTAAATATGTTAATATTAAAATACAAGCTTAGAAAATGTAGCCAATCCTTCTTCTTTAAGTTGATTCAAGTGAAGCCAATTTTTAATCAAGCTTCTCCTCAAGCTTCTCCTCATATCTTTCTTTTTTTTTCTTTTCTTTTTCTTCACAGAATCATTTTCAATCCTTTTTCTTTTCTTTTCTTTTCTTTTTCCTTCTTTTTTTATGCAAGGATTACTATATCTGGATAGCCTTTAATGATTTTCAATTTCACCATCCTCTTCTTAAAGTTAACAACTTTTCACATTTCTTCACTATATAAATTTATATTAGCTTTAAATATTTTTCATAAAGTTTTAATCTTTTCTTCTTACATGAATCTCTAAGATTTTTAATACTTCAAAATTACAAATTCCTTGACTTTAAATAGAAAAACATAGTCTTATTTTATTATACCAAATATCTTAATCTCTAAAATTAACCTTTATTATTTAAAATAATTTTCACTTAAGTTTACTATAAATTTAGAAACAAAGATATAGTTATCTAAAGTTACCCTTTAATATCAATGGCCATGTAAAAAAAAAATTAATATTTTGAAAATATAACTAATTGAGGACAAATAAAATTAAGTTCCTTTTCTTTAAAAAGTAATTTTTCTTCACCCCAAACTTAAATTTTTAAAAGATTTTAAATGAAGAACTGAAAAATTAAGGGTTAAAGAAAACATTTAATACATAAACAATAGACATATCTGTTGAAGGTTCTGATTTGAAAGTTAACTCTGAAATATTGCAGGTGCTAATATGAAAAGCTACAAGACTTAAAACATTAAATAACACATAATACATATAAAAATTTACTGAGAAAGAGTTAACTAAAAATACATCCAACAAATTACTAAATACTAATAACTTCTAGCAGTTTCACAAATCTAAAGTTCACAACACAGCATACAACAAAAATAATGTACCACAGTTCCAAACAAACAGTCTTAACAAAAAAGTATAATTAAACATAAACTAAACAAAAATCTAACTAAAGCATCACCAAACATCATCATCTTCTTCTTCTTCTTTCACATCAAAATTCTGTTGTTGATATGAAGTAAATATAAGGTGAGTAGGAAACTAAACTCAGTGATCACCCTTCATGAATCTTACCATTGCATCATCATAAGCAGCATCATATTCCAACTTCTGTCTTATCAAATCATCAAAGTGAGCATTTTTTGTCCTTCATATTTTCCATTCTATGATCCATTTTCCAAATATCTCCCTTTTGTATCATCATTTGCTCCATAAGTTCTTGGATAGTAGGGGTTACTAGAAGTACCTGAAGTAGAAGGAATATCCCTGGTCCTACTTCCAGATCTCCATCCAGCATGAGATTCATAAGTTTTTATATTGGTAGGCCCAATAGGTTTTAGAGGTTCAATCCTCTCCTAATTTGGTCTATAATCAATTCTTGCTTGTTCACATAGTGTGAAGATCAAGGTAGGGTGTGCTAAACCTTCAGAAGTTTAAACCTTCAGAAGTTGCTCCAAAGGCAATAGATCTAGTGTTCCTATAAATAATAGAGCCTCCATCTATCCTTTTTATCTACTGGATATAGAAGTTCAAGATGTCTCTACCCCTTGTAACCTCATTATGATGATTTGTTGGAATCATTCTTCAAGAAATAAAATAGTGTCAGGCCTTAGATACTAAATTTAACATAGAAAGAGAAAAGTTTACCTTAACTCCATTAGCTAAACCCCATGAGTCGCCTCCTAGGTTCCTCTTCCATCAGTAAGAAAAGAAATAACCTCATCCAAGGCCACATTCATATAGGCCACATTTGTATTAGAAAACAATTTGTATTGGCAGCTATACACATCTTCTGACTGATAAAATTCAATAATCTTCCTTTGAGTAAAACACAAAAAATATATGCATTTTTAGACCCATATTTTATACATATTTTTGATGATATTGCACTTTAATGGAAGGTATTTTGATGATTTCTTGTAGGTTGTTTATTTTTAGGGCTTAAAGCAAAAACAAAGCAAAAAGGATGAAATTTGGAGTCAAAATGTTGCTTTTGAGAAAAAGCTCAGCGCCGGTCGCGCCGGTCGCCCCGGCAGCACCGACGACGCAGAACAAATTAACGCAGAGATTTTTTACTGAGCACCGACGGCGCCAGACCAACGTCAACGACACCAAAGGTGGTGCAGACCCTGTTTCTATAAGGTTTGATGTATTTGGACGATTTTTTGAAGAGTTTTTTTAGGCACCTCTTGGAGAACCGACCTTAGGCTCTATTTGGGGCCAAATTTCATCAGAAAAGCGCTCCTCTACGTTTTTCACTCATCTACTTTCATTTCTCGCACCACATCATTCCATTCCACTTTCACATTGGAGTTAATTAGTGATTTTTCTTTCATAGTTTAGAGTTTTTGTGGTGAGATTTAGTGTGAAAATTTTTGTAAGAGTGTTGGAGAAGGAGAAAAGTGAAAAATATCTTCTTCCTGCATTTCTAAGGAAAGGCTACAAAAGATTTGCTTTAAGAAAGAGTTTTTAGATAGGTACTTTTTGTTTATCAGTGTTGTATGAACTTTATTTTATATATGAAATTTATGTTTTTGTATTTCTTTCTCATGAAGTCTGAGTACTTTCCTCTATCTTTCTCCCTACTCTGAGATATGGTGAAATGAAGAGATAATATGAATGTGCCAATATTAAATTGTAAAATAAATTGTGATGATTTTTCAACTCCGAACTTAATTTACTTTTCAATCTGGCCAATTGAATTGTTAAAATGTGTTGTGAAACA
>NW_018250444.1:138978-142455 GCF_001263595.1 Phalaenopsis equestris | reverse complement strand
AATACATATTATGAACATTTATCTCATCTCATTTTAACATAGCCTCATTGTAGTGGGAATGATGTTTTTTTCACATAAGAATCTTCGTTACATAAGCATAATTAATAAATTAGTATTTACTATTTTAATTTTTATATATTTGATTTGATAATAGTTTAGAAATTTAATTTTGATTACATCTCAATAATTGAAATTAGTAACAGTGATTTCAATTGACTTTCTGTGAATTTCATAGCAAATTTGTCATTTCCAATTTAAACCTTCCCTGTAGGATCGATATTTGGGGCTTAAATAGAAAGTCTATTATTAACTGATAATGATACGTATACCTGCATAGAATCTGAATATTAATTGATTATATTTAATTAAATTTTGCACAATCTATTGCAACAAAAAGTCGGATCAAGTTTAAGGAGCAGTTGTTGGGGAAAGTAATAGTTGAATTAAATAGTTTTTGATAAATTAGGAAATTTGGAGATAATATATATACCACAAAAAAACATAGTCTTCAGAAGTCTGCAGAAGTCTCCTTGAAATTGGCATAGAACTTCATCACTACACCAATAATAGACTCGACAGTAAAGTAGCAGAAATTTTCCCACTGCCGAGCATTGATTAATCTCTCGACATCTCCTCCCAAATTTTTAAATCCTCAATCTGGAATCACTTTATAGTTGTACGTAAACTATTGAAGAAAATGTTGGTCTTGTAGTTGACAAACTTTTGATCATAAAAATCCACCTTTCTCTTTCCTTTGCTTATTCTAGGTGTCATGATAAATCTACAAAAATTTGATAATATCCAATTAAATTCTCAAAAAATTCCAAAAATCACAATGTAAAATGTTTTAAACTTAAATCTACTAAGTAAGAGTTCTTCATTAAAGGATTTTCTCAAAACCTTCCAAATAAAAATTTCAAAATTTTGAATCTCGACAATGTAAGATAAATCCTTGGTGAAAATAAAAAAATTTTAAGTTCAAAGTGTAGCTCTTACCTAGAGAAGATGAAATCCAATCTTTGTTTGCCTTAAAATTGCCTCAAATTTGAGCAATAGCAAGCCCTAGGTACAAAAACCAGAGGTTGAAGGTGACTCAAGGGCGAAAATTTGCATTTCACTGAGGTATTTAGGTCAGTTCTAGTCGAGGGCGTTGTCGGCGCCCATGCCGGCGCCGGTCAGTTCTAGTCGAGGGCGCTGTCGGCGCCAGTGACCAAAAAACTCTTTTTTTAATTTTCTCACTGAGGTATTTAGGTCAGTTCTAGTCGAGGGCGCTGTCGGCGCCCATGCCGGCGCCGTCGGCGCCAGTGACCAAAAAACTCTTTTTTTAATTTTCTCAATTTTCAATTTTCTCTCAATTTACTCCAAAGTTTATTTAGTCATTTTGAACATTAATTTTCCTTTAAAAATAATTCACAAACAAACATTTTCATAAACAACACTAAATTAACTTTTATATATGAAAATACACTTTTTACAAATACATTTTTCTAATCACATTTCTACATATTCAAAGCAAACTAAATTATAATTCAGCATCAAAATCAAGCCACAACACTAGAACACTGGCACTAAACTATACACTTAAGCAAAGTTCTAAAGCAAAGTAAAGTAAATGAAATCCACACAATTATATTAAAACATAAGTATTTTAAAATAGTAGGGAGACCAACTTCTTCAATTAATCTGCCTTATCTTTAGTACTTTCTCCTCCTCTAATATCTCCCATAGACTAGTAATGGACATATAAATTGTAGAAGGGTTGGTACGGGAACTGATCAGTCAAATTTTCATCGATCCATCCATTTTTCTTGAACATCTGTACCAATCCTGCTTCAACTGTTACTCTATGATCAAAGTTCTCCTTCATTCTCCAATCTAGGTGATAAAAAAGGTAATTAAGATTTCCTATTGCATTTGTAATACTCTATAATACTCTTACTATTTTCTTCATTCTTTTCTCAAAAGATATTGAACTTCCAACTATTGTTGGCATCAATGGGGATGAAGCATGCGATGAATGGTCCAAAATAAAACCTAATGCATCATTTCCATTCTCTATATAATTTCCATCAATACAAATCATGGGCTCCCAATGTAGTAAAACTTTTTCCTAACTTTCATATGAACTTGAGATTGACTGCAAAGTAGGAAAATTGTAGAAGGATGCCCAAGTCCATATATTGGCCCATTCATAATAATACTCATAATATATTTGAAAATAATTAACCCTACATAAATGGACTTTTCCATTTGAATGAAATAGTTTAGAATGACACTTTCTCTTGTAACTCTACTAATCTTCATGGTAGGTAGTAGTTTTACAGATATGAAGAAATGCCATTGTTTTTCAATTAGATTAAGTAGCGAAGTAGAGAAACTAACATATCCCTCATCTCTGATTTCTCAATTATCATTTTATCCATCAGAAAATTATATACTTCTTGCATCATATCTTTCATCGGGATAAAATTTGTATAATGACAGATTGGAATGCTTTCTATCATATACAAATCATTAATCCCGAAAAATATAGTTGTGTAAAATTTATAAAGTTGACTCCACTTTCTGACCAAAGAAAATATGTTGAGTTTTTCATACCTACTTTACACCGACTTTGATGATATTGCACCTTAAAGAAAAGTATTTTTGATATTTTTTTGCAGATATGTTGAATTATGGTCATTGGAGCAAAAAAGATGCAAAAAGGAGCGAATTTGGAGCAAAAATGATCAAAATATGAAAATTTAATCTTGGGCACCAATGGCAAGTTTTTTCCGAGAGTCCAGAATTAAATATTTTAGAAGGTTGTCGACGACGCCATCGAGGCCACCGACGGCGAGCACGTCGGTTCTCTCAACAGATGCATTGAATGTGGACGATTTTTTAAGGGACGCTTGACAACTCTTGAAAACTCTTCTACAACTTTAAAAGAAATATTTGCAGGCCAAAAAAGTGTGTGTCTGCTGGGTGTCCCCGGGGTGTCCGCTGGTGGTCTGCTGAGTCTTTGTTGTTTGTGGTGCCCATTAGAGTTTAGAGAGTGGTTGGTATTGTGAAGAATTCTTTGAGAGATTGTAAGAGTGGAAGGAAAGTGAGAGATTTCTTCCTCCTTGCCGCTTTAAAGGAGAATTCTGTGTGCTATAAGGAAAGGAAGAGATTCAGAGGAACTTTGAGGAGTTTGCTTGGTGAGGAATTAGAGATAAGTTGTATTTACTTATTGAAGTTTGTATGACTTTGCTTATATATATAAATTCCAAGTTTTGTCATATCTTCTTCATGAGTTTTGAGTATTTTTCTCTATCTTTCTCCTTATCTTGAGATTTTGTGAAATGGTGATTTGAATTGGTTGTGCCATGAGAATGTTAAAGAAGTTGTGAAGATCTTTTCACTTCAATCTTAATTTACTATCAATCTGGCCAATTGATTTGTTAAAATATGTTGAGTTTTACAACTAAAGTGAAGATTACATCCAAGATTTAG
>NW_018250444.1:135925-138512 GCF_001263595.1 Phalaenopsis equestris | reverse complement strand
GAACTCCATTAGAGCCCTATATTACTTGAGCGATACATATACTTGTTTTGATAAGTGTGACTTTGTAATTATTAAATATTTTATATACATATTTATCAAATCTACAACCGTTGTCAAGTTTTTGGCGTCTTTGCCGGGGATTTAAATTTTCTAACAATAGTATCAAATTCTTGTATTTTTAAGCATATATAAAGTCGCTGTCAAGTTTTTAGCACCGTTGGCGAGGGACTAAAAATTAGATTTTTAAAAAAATCATAATTAGAGTAACAGACAACTTAGGACTATTAGAAAACTTTTACTTATATTGCAACTTTTTTTTATATTTAGTTAATTAAATTATTGATTTCAATTGTATGCGTAAATTTGGACCTGAAAATCTTATACCCTACGATTCACAATTATAATGCACTCTTAGGAGAATTAGAAAAATAAGAAAAGAACCTAGAAATCCAGACACAATGAAAAACAATGTGAACAATCAAGGAATAGAAAATGAACAACAATCGAGACCTCTACAAGATTATGCAAATCCTACATCAGATGAAATTGACTTATCTATAAAAAATCTTGATGTAGTTACTAATTCATTTGAGCTCAAACCTGTAATTACCCAAATGGTACAAAACAATCAATTTGGAGGTACACCAAGTGAAGATCCGAACTTACATCTTGCTAGTTTTTTAGAATTGTGTGCTACTTTTAAATATGATGATGTTGTTAGACTAAGACTTTTTCCTTTTTCACTTAGGGATAAGGCTAAGATGTGGTTAAATTTGTTAGCACCTGGATCTATTAGAACTTGGGGAGAACTTTCATGGAAATTTCTATCCAAATATTTCCCTTCACCCAAAATTGTTAACCTTAGAAATGACATAACATCATTTTGTCAAATTGATGGAGAGTCAATATATGAAGCTTGGGAGAGAATTAAAGATCTTCTCAGGAAGTGCCCACATCATCCGTTACCAAATTGGTTGATAATTCAAACTTTTTACAATGGATTAGTGGGATCTCTTAGATCGATTATAGATGTTGCGGCTGGTGGTTCTTTAATGTCAAAACCTTTTGATGAGGCTTATTCGTTAATAGAAGAGATGACTACCAATAATTTTCAATGGCCCTCTGAAAGAGTAAATCCTAAAAGAGTAGCTAGTATCCACGATTCTGATGAAATATTTATGTTAGGTTCGTAGATTGCTATAGTATCAAAGAAATTAGATCATTATAGAATGAATTATTCTCCAAAACCTACTATGATGGAAGAGAATTCATCTGGGCAATTTGTGGATGTTCAACCTTCTTATGAGACTTTAAATGATATTAACAATAGACCCAACAATCCTTATTTGAACTATTATAACCCAGGTTGGAAGAATCATCCTAACTTTAATTGGAATAACAATTCTTCTATAAATCAACAATGGGTAAACAACCCAGTAAACCCAATGGGAAATTCATCCAACCAAGGAAATGTTAATTATAGACCTTCTTATCCTCTAGGATTTAATAGTAACACTCAATTTATGGAAAAAAGTTGTCTATGGAAAAGCTGATAATGAACATGGGCCAACAATTACAGAATCAAGAAAATCAATTACAAATTCAAGGAAACCAGTTACAAAATCAAGGAACTGCTATCAAAAATATTGAAAATCAATTGGGGCATGTTGCTACTGCGCTTAGTAACCGAACATCGGGAACTTTTCCTAGTACTATGGAACCAAATCCTAAAGATCAAGGAAAAGAACAGATAAAAGAGATACAATTAAGAAGTAGAAAAGAATTGGAAATAAGAGTGCAGAAAAAAATGAAAACTGAGAAAGAGGAAATGGATACAAAAAAAGAAAAGGATTATGAATACCCAGATTTAGAATATTCACTTACACCAATAAAAATTACTGTGAAGAAACCTCCACCACTATTTTCTCAAAGATTGAAGCAGCACAAAAAGGAAAAACAATTTTTCAAGTTTATAGAAATTCTTAAGAAATTAACGGTAAATATTCCTTTTGTAGAAGCTTTAGAGAAAATGCCCAATTATGTGAAGTTTATGAAAGATATTTTGAACAAGAAAAGGAAGTTCACTAATAATGAGATTGTTGCACTTAGCGAAGAGTGTAGTGCAATTATTCAAAAAAATCTTCCTAAGAAGCTAAAAGATCCAGGTAGTTTCACTATACCGTGTGCTATCGGTGAAAGATTTTATGGAAGAGCTTTATGTGATTTGGGAGCCAGCATTAATCTTATGTCTCTATCAATTTTCAAAAGATTAGGATTAGGAGAAGTCTCACCTACTTCTTTAACTCTTTAGTTAGCGGATCGTTCAGTTAGTTATCCTAAGCAAGTTATAGAGGATGTGTTAGTAAAAGTTGATAAATTTACCTTTCCTATGGATTTTATTATTTTAGATATGGAGGAAGATAAAGAAATACCTATAATTTTAGGGAGACCTTTTTTAGCTACTGGAAGAGCTATGATAGATGTTCAAAAGGGAGAATTAACTATGAGAGTTAACAATCAAGAAGTGACTTTTAACATTGTGAAATCTATGAAATACCCTGCTGTTGAAAGAGATAATGAATGTTTT
>NW_018250444.1:135385-135736 GCF_001263595.1 Phalaenopsis equestris | reverse complement strand
ATTATGTTCAGGGAAGATTTGAGATGCTGGATATTACAGAAAATGCTGATAAGAATCAAGTTCCGTCAATTATAAAATCACCTGAACTTGAGTTGAAAACATTGCCTAACCACTTAAAGTATGTGTTTTTGGGAAACTTATCTACATTATTTGTTATTAAATCTTCAAAGTTAAACGATTTGCAAGAGCAAAGACTTTTAGATACATTAAAAATATATAAGAAAGCTTTTGGTTGGACCTTAGCTGATATTAAAGGAATTAGTCCTTCGATTTGTATGCATAGAATTATACTGGATGAACAATATAAACCAAGAGTGGATCCTTAAAAGAGATTAAACCCAATGATGAAAG
>NW_018250444.1:133108-135079 GCF_001263595.1 Phalaenopsis equestris | reverse complement strand
TGCTCCTGAGGATCAAGAAAAGATAACATTTACTAGTTCTTTTGGAACTTTTGCTTTTCGAAGAATGCCTTTCAGATTATGTAATGCACCTGCAACGTTCCAGAGATGTATGATGTCTATATTTAGTAAGTTAATTGATGATGGAATAGAAGTGTTTATGGATGATTTCTCTGTATTTAGAACAGAATTTGACGTATGCTTAAATTATCTTGAAAAAGATTTCGAGTTATGTGAAAGATCTCATTTAGTTCTAAATTGGGAGAAATGTCAATTTATGGTTGCAGGAGGAATTGTGTTAGGGCATAAAATTTTGGAAAATTGTATGGAAGTACAAAAATTCAAGTTATATCTAAATTAACACCTCCTACTAATGTAAAAGGGGTTAGAAGTTTTCTTGGACATGTTGGTTTTTACAGGCATTTTATTAAAGATTTTCAAAAATTACCAAACATCTATGCCAATTATTAGAAAAGGACAAGAAATTTGAGTTTGTTGAAGACTGTTTAAATGCCTTTGAGTTATTAAAAGAAAAGCTAATCAAAACCCATATAATAGTTTCACCTAACTAGAAGAAACCATTCGAGCTGATGTGCGATGTTAGTGATTATGCTATTGGAGCTGTTCTTGGACAAAGGTACGATAAGATTTTTAAATTTATATACTACGCTAGTAAAACTCTTAACGATGCTCAAATTAACTACACTGTTACTAAAAAAGAGTTACTGGTCATTGTGTATGCTTTTGACAAATTTAGATCTTATTTAATTGTGACTAAATGTGTTTTGAACATTGATCACTCTGCTATTAAATATCTGATGCAAAAGAAGGATGCCAAACTAAGGTTAATTAGATAGATACTTTTGATGCAAGAATTTGATTTTGTGGTTATTAATAAAAAGGGAACTAATAATCAAATTGCTGATTATTTGTCGAGGTTAGAATATCATGAATTATCTGACACCGATAATGAAATTACGGTCTGTTTCCTTGATGAACAACTCTATAATATTAATGAGTGGAAAATATCATGGTATGCTGATATTGTTAATTATATTGTAAGTGATATTTTGCCACTTATGCTGACATTGCAACAAACAAAGAAAATTCATTCATGATGCGAAAGCATATTTTTGGGATGAGCCTTATTTATATAAACAATGTAAGAATCTTATTATGAGAAGATGTGTACCTTATAAAGAAACTGATGAAGAAACTGAAGTAATTATTCAGAAATGTCATGATTCTAAATTTGGAAGGCATTTTAAAACTGATAAAACTGCTTATAAAATTTTACAAGCTGGATTCTCTTGGTCCCATAAAAACTTGTGATCGATGCCAACGAGTAGGCAATATATCTAAAAGAAATGAAATGCCTCTGAATTTCATGTTAGAAGTTGAGATCTTTGATGTTTGGGGATTGAATTTCATGGGACCATTTATTCCTTCATCTGGGAACTTATACATATTAGTTGCGGTAGACTACTTTTCAAAGTGGACTGAAGCACAAGCTTTATCTCGTTGTGACACTAAAATTGTTTTAAGATTTTTAATGAAAAACTTTTTCACTAGATACGTAATGCCGAGAGTGATTATCACTGATGGAGGATCCCATTTCAAGAGATCCCATTTCAAGAGATTGGCAAAAAAGTTTAATGTTATTCATAGAATCTCTACTTCTTATCACCCTCAGAATCTCTACTTCCTATCACCTTGTTTTACTCTTCCTTTTATTGTTTGTTGCCTATTTGCTTTTGTTCTAATAGAGAGATTAAACAAATATTGGAAAAGACTGTAAACTCTAATACATTCAGATATTAGTCTACTAGACTGGATACTACATTATGGGCTTACAGAATTGCTTATAAAACTCCTATTGGAATGACTCCTTACAGGCTAATTTTTGGAAAGACTTGTCACTTACCAGTACAATTGGAGCATAAAGCATATTGGGCTATTAAAGAATTCAATTAT
>NW_018250444.1:131311-133052 GCF_001263595.1 Phalaenopsis equestris | reverse complement strand
AATGAATCTTATGATAATAAGAATTTATAAGGAGAAACTAAAGTTATAGCATGATCAGAAGTTTAACTCGAAGAACTTTGAACCAGGACAAGAAGTTTTTCTTTACAATACAAGGCTGAAGTTATTCCCTGGGAAATTGAAGTCTCGTTGGTTAGGACCCTTTACTATGACTCGAGTTTATACTTATGGAGCTATTAAAATTGAAGATCAAATAACTAGGAATAGATTTAAAGTAAATGGACACAGATTAAAGCCATATTTTGAGGGGAAAAGAAGAAATTTTAAAGAGGTTTTAATGGTCAGTCAACGTGAATAATATCTGAATAGGTCGGGCTGACGACATTAAACCAAGCGCTTTATGGGAGGCAACTCATAGTTATCTTTAATTTTATTACAATTATAGTGTTTTTGTTTGAAATTATTGTTAGTTTGTGGTAGTATTGAACTTTACTTATATGTCTATGTGTGTGATTTGATTTGAACTTATGTGTTTGCTTTACTTTTGAATTTTGCTTTTAGATCTCAGTATAGTTGAGATTGAACATAAAATGTTTGTTTTCAGCGTTTAGAATGTTGTGGCTTAGGGTACAACTTGAATAATACTTGAAAAGGTTAGGCTGACGACGTTAAACCAAGCACTTTATGGAGGCAACCCATAATTATCTTTATTTTTATTGTGATTATAGTATTTTTATTTGAAATTATCATTAGATTGTGGTAGTATTGAACTCTACTACTTATATTTACTCATGAATCATCATAAAAATTGGATCCATAGAAAAAAAATGGAACGCATTCGGACCAGAGCTAAACTGAACTAATTTTGAAAATCTTGCCGACGGCGCCATCAACACCGCCGACGGCAGATCAACACCGCCGACAGCAGATTTTCCCGAGACTTAGGCTATTTAAATCAATAGAGCTCGCCGACGACGCTGATGACCCCACCGATGGAGAGATACTAAAAAAACACTTTTAACCGTGATTTTAACCAGTCAATTGCCACTATTCAGCATCCCCTTCCTCTTAAAAAATAAAAGTTTCAATCTAGGCCTTGAAGATCTTGGATTTGGTGCGATTTCAAAGCGTTTAGACACCATATTTTATCATCTCTCGGTAAGATCTTCACTTCAAACTAAAAATATTTGATTTTAACCTTGAATTTCTTCCACATTGAGGAGATCATAAAAAAAAAATTGAGAATGTGTAGAAAATATTTGAAAGAAATTCATCGAACTTAGTTTTGAACTCTTAAAGTCACTCTTGAAAGCCATTATTTGAGTATTTAAAGTGTATTTCAGAATTTTTTTTATAATTTTGATTAGATTAAAATGGCTCCGTGACAAAAGAGGCAACTTGAGTTTGATGAGTCTCACTTCATCAATGCGAAGGCTCAGTTGAGATTTACTTCAATATTTCAAGGGAAGAAATGCATACAAGATCGTGTTTTTGAGAGTCCGGGAGGAGAAGTCGAACGAGTTATTACCGAATGGAGGTGGAAAAATTTTGGTTATACCACCAACAAGGTTGTTGTGAATGTTGTCAAAGAATTATATGCCAATGCGTTCTATTCTGAGGATTGAACTGTTCGAGTAAGAGGGTTTTCTGTTGAGTTTAGTGCTGCCCAAATTAACTCATTTTATGAAGTCTTAGACTTCTATATTTGCAGTTATGAAACGTTCGAGTAAGAAATTATTTGGAAGAAATTCATGGAACTTAGTTTTGAACTCTTAGAGTCACT
>NW_018250444.1:129207-131168 GCF_001263595.1 Phalaenopsis equestris | reverse complement strand
ATTTACTTCAATATTTCAAGGGAAGAAATGTATACAAGATCGTGTTTTTGAGAGTCCGGGAGGAGAAGTCGTACGAGTTATTACCGAACTGAGGTGGGAAAATTTATGTTATACCACCAACAAGGCTGTTGTGAATGTTGTGAAAGAATTATATGCCAATGCATTCTATTCTAAGGATGGAACCACTCGAATAAGAGGGTTTTGTGTTGAGTTTAGTGCCGCCCGCATTAACTCATTTTATAAAGTCCCAAACTCCTATATCTGCAATTATGAAACCTTCAGTACAATGGAAGGCCCGCTGAACGATGTCATTAACTTTCTCTCTGATGGGAAAGGGACATGGAAGATAAGGCAGCGAGAACGGGTAATTTTTTTTGCTTCCATGTTGAATGTCACATCTAAAGCATGGCACTATTTTATTTCCTCTACTCTGTTACCTACCTATCACCATAGTGAAATAACAAGAGATAAAGTTATTCTAAATTTTTGTATTCAAAACAATTGGACTATAAATGTGGGGAGAATTATTTATAAGAATATTTTGACCATAATAAGGAGTGAATCAAGTGGAGGTCTGAGACATCCTGATTTATGCACTTTGCCAACTTTCTGGAGTTTAAGCTGGAGATGATGAAGAATGGGTTTACCCTATGAAACCCATTAGTAAAGCTAATTTAAAGACATATGAATTTCATGAAAAATGGAGATCTGAGAGTAGTAGTAAAGAACCTTCTACTAGTAGAGATATCCCCTCTACTAGTTATGATCTTCCTTCCTCTAGTTCCCCTACCCTTCCTGATTTAATGAATAAATTAACCTTGCAGCGGAAGAGTATAGAGTAAATAAAGGAAAGAATTGGGGGACTGGGATTAGAACATGATTATGATAATGAGTACCTACAGAGGCGTTCTGACTTTGAGATAGCTTACTACGAAGCTCAGGCCCGACACTACAGAGGTGAGCCTTACTTTTCCTGAATACCCCCGTTATACTCAGTATCAGCCCAATCCACTTGCTGACCACGGAGACAAGGATATAGTATGGGATTTTGATATATGATAGAGATTGATGTACTTTTGTTTTGTGATTTTGTGATATAGATAGATGTATGTTTGTTTGTACTTTCATTTTATTTTATATTTTATTTTATGTTTGCAGTTAGATAATTTTTTATTATTATTATAAAGGTTTAGTGTTGTAGTTTGAAATTTGCATGTGTAGTTATAACAGACTTTGATTAGTACTTTGTAAAACTGTAATGTGATGTGATTTTTTTTTGCATTGTGATGTATTTATAATTGTTTTTATTCAGTATTGTGATGTGTTAGTGAAATATAGTGTTTGTATAATGTTTAGTTTTGGTACTTATTTCAAAATTTCATTACCCAACAAATTCTCTAATGATTTATATGTATAGAAAGCTCCTAATATTACAGACTGGTTAAAGAAAAAATTTTGAGAAGGAATTGCAAAAATTTCAGAAAGATGAAAATGCCTAAAGTACTGAGGTATGATTTATATTTAGATTTTTTCTTTCCACCTGTATCATTCCATATTGAAAAATTTAAGTTTGGGGGAGGAAAGAAAAAGATTAACTATTATATGTTCTCAATTTAAACATTTTCAAAAATTATTAATATGATTTTTTGTAGTGAATTTAATTCAGATAACTATATTTTGTAGATATTTAAATATTATGGTAGATTTAAAGGAATATTTATGTAAGGAAAATTAATTTTATAGATTAAGATACTTAGTATAAGAGAATAAGACTATAGTTAACTATTTAAAGTAAAGAAAACTATATTTTAAAATATTAAGAATCTTAGAAAATCATTTGAGAAGAAAATATTGAAACTCAATGATGTAAAAGCTATGAAAAACTTATAAGGTAAGGGAATGCTTTGAGTTTCAAATTTAGTGAAAGAAAAGTGAAGTTTAAAATTATTAAAGGCTATCCA
>NW_018250444.1:127883-129132 GCF_001263595.1 Phalaenopsis equestris | reverse complement strand
AGTAAAATTATTTTTGATCAGGGAAAGAAAAGTGAAGTTCAATATTTTTTAAAGGCTATCCAGATATAGTAATCTTCACTTGAAAAAGAAAAAGAAATAATTGACAACAATCCCTGAAAAGAAAAGAAAAATATATAGGATTGAAAGCAATCCAAATGAAAAAATATATATAAGTGAGGAGATGCTTGAGGAGATGCCTAATCAAAAATTGGCTTCACTTAAAGGGAAAACCTAAATACATTCCTGAACATATATTTATGCGATAACATCTTTTATTAGTAATGTTCTCATGAAGTTCCTATCATTTGAATATTTTAAGTGACTTGATATTACAACATATAGTCATTCTTGAAATGAATAGAAAACGAGAACTCTTAAACTTGATGACTAGATAGTCTTGAACCTACAGAGTTAATTTAATTACTTGAATTTTTTCTGAAAATCTTACTATGGTATTTACTTTAATCAAACTTATAATATTTATGAATTAAAACTTTACCACAGTAGATCATAGCTTTTATGTAGTACTAAAATTACTTGAGGACAAATAATTGTTAAGTTTGGGGGATTTTGACCAAAGGAAAATATGATGAGATTTTCATACCTATTTTACACTAATTTTGATGGTATTGCACTTTAAAGAAAGGTATTTTTGATGTTTTGTTGCAGTTATGTTGAACTATGGTCATTGAAGCAAAAAGATGCAAAAAGAAGCAAATTTGGAGCAAAAATGACCAAAATATGAAGATTTGATCTTGGGCACCGACAGTGAGCTCGACGCCGCCGACGGCGAGTTTTTCCCGAGAGTCCCAAATTAAATACTCTAGAAGGCTGCCGACGGCGGCATGAAGGCCGCCGACGGCGAGCACGTCAGTTCTCTCAACAGATGCATTGAATGTGAACGATTTTTGAAGGGACGCTTGGGAAACTCTTGAAACTCTTCTACAACTTTAAAAGAAAAATTTAGAGGCCAAAAAAGTGTGTGTCCGCTGGGTTTCCGCAGTGTGTACGCTGGGGGTTCACTGAGTCTTTGTTGTTTGTGGTGCCCATTAGAGTGTAGAGAGTGGTTAGTATTGTGAGGAATTCTTCAAGACATTGTAAGAGTGGATGAAAAGTGAGAGATATCTTCCTCCTTGCTGCTTCGAAGGAGAATTTTGTGTGCTATAAAGAAAAGAAGAGATTCAGAGGAACATCGAGGAGTTTGCTTGGGGAGAAATTAGAGATAAGTTGTATTTACTTATTGAAGTTT
>NW_018250444.1:112278-127689 GCF_001263595.1 Phalaenopsis equestris | reverse complement strand
ATTTGTTAAAATATGTTGAGTTTTACAACAAAAGTAAATATTGCATCCAAAATAGGGAGATCAAAGTCCTTGAAAGTTGTGTGCAAATAAATAGGGAAATAAAGATTATCGGGCGTAGAATTGGAGATTTTAGAGTGACAGACTAAAATCTTCAATTCGGTCCTATCGTTTGGGTGCTGAAGTCTAGATGTTAGCCCTCAGGCGAGGGGAACGTGGGAGCTCCGAAGTGAGAGCCGGTATCCTCCCAGCCTAGCCACAGATTCAGTAACCATGCCTAAGATTAGTCAATGTTCTTTATGCCTGGTTCAAAGGGTAAAGAATAGGTGTGCTTCTATTTGGCACAATATAATTTGAACTATATCAATTTATCCATTCACTTAAATTTCTTGATAAGGAGAAGGATGCTTTCTTATATATTGAACTTCACATTACAAACTTTATTAGTAGAATAAGTTAATTAAGAGTTTATTAAAATTACATTTTTATTTCAATTGCCTATTACTGACAAATATGCAATTTGTACTATATTGTTGTGATTAACTATTGATTTTTAAATCGTAGTTCATAGCCTCTAATATTACTCCCTATGGGATCGATATCCAGGACTCCATTAGAGACATGTATTACTTGAGGGATACGTATACTTGCGTTGATAAGTGTGACTTTGCAATTATTGAATATTTTATACACATCTTTATCAAATCTATAACTGTTGTCAAGTTTTTGGCGTCGTTGTCGGGGATTTAATTCTTCTAGTAGCAGTATCAAATTCTTGTATTTTTAAGCATATATAAAGTCACTGTCACTTTCCAACGGTGACAAAAATTTGATGCGGTATTTTAGAGATAATAATGTTAAGCACTTAATGCTGGGATTCTACGCAAGTATATGTATCGTTATCAAGTAATACAAGACTTTATATTTAAGTCTCAAATATCAATCCCACGAGGAAGGTTTAAATTTGGAATGATAAATTAACTAAGAAATTCACAGAAATGCAACAAAATTACTGTCACTAATTTCAAATGTTTGAGATACTATCAAAACTAAATTATTAACTACTAGCAAAATTTAAATGCAAAGTTTAAAACAGTAACTACTAAACTATGTTTATGTGATGAAGTTTTCTAATATGAAAAAGCATCCTTCCCACTAGAATGAGTTTTTGGTAAAAAGAGGTGAAATAAGTGGTTTAAATATGCACTATGCCAAATAGAAGCAATTTTAATTCTCTACCCTGATTCAATGTTATAAAAAATCCTTGGCTAAGCTTAGGTTTAGTCCCCAACTCCGTGGCTAGGCTAGGAGGATACTGGCTCCCACTCCAGTGGTCCCACTTCCCTTCCCCTAAAGGCTAACTCTCGCTTTAGTTCTTAAACACTAAGATCGAATTGGGGATTTTAGTCTGTCACCCTAAAAATCTCCAATTCTACACCTAACAATGTATATTTCCCTATTTATTTGCATTTAATTCCATGAACAAAATACTCCTTCATGTACTTAAATGTGATTCTCACTCTGTTGTAGAACTCATACTCCATTTCCCGGATCATATGCTTCACAACATATTTTAACAATTCAATTGGTCAGATCAAAAAGTAAATTAAGAACTAAGTTGAAAAATAATCACAATTTATTTTATATTATAACATTGGCACATCCAAATTATTTCTTCATTTCACCATATCTCAGAGTAGGGAGAAATATAAAGATAACAACTCAGACTTCATTAGAAAGATAAAAGAAAACACAAATTTCATATATAAAAGAAATTTCATACAACAATAATAAATAAATAACACTTATGTTAAACTCTTTCTCAAAGAAAATCCCTTATAGCCTCTTTAAGGAAATGTAGGAAGAAGAAATTTCTCACTTCTCTCCCTCTCCAACACTCTTAGAGAAGAATTCACACTTAAACTCACCACAAAAACTCAAAACTATAAAGAAAATAAATGACTAATGGTGTGGAATGGCATGGAAGAAAGTGGAAAGTGGTTGAAGGTTGCGCAAGGGCACGAAGGGGGTGCGAAGAGAGCAAATAAGAGCAAAAGAGAGTCCTTTTTTTATCAATTTTCACTCTAAATGGAGCCTAAGGTCAGTTTTCCAAAAGGTGCATCAGAAAACTCTTCAAAAAGTATCCAAATTTGTCAAATCTTCTAGAAATAGGGCATGCACCAGCACTGGCGTCGTCGGTGCCCATTCAGGCACCGTTGACACCAGTGGCCATTTAATTTAGACAGCACTCTCTGTCAAAAGGTGCCGTCAGTGCCCAGTCTGGTGCCATCATCTCTGAACAATTCTTCAAAAACTCTATTTTGATTTCAAATTTTATCATTTTATCTTCCTTATTGCTCCAAGTCCTAAAAATCAACAACCTGCAATAAAACATGAAAAATACATTCCTTTAAAATGCAATATCACCAAAAATGAGTATAAAAAATGGGTTTAAAAATGCATATATTTTTGGTGTATTAGGAT
Source organism: Phalaenopsis equestris (assembly GCF_001263595.1). NCBI lineage: Eukaryota > Viridiplantae > Streptophyta > Magnoliopsida > Asparagales > Orchidaceae > Phalaenopsis > Phalaenopsis equestris. The sequence continues at coordinate 125,208 of NW_018250444.1, read as the reverse complement.
GCCTCCTTTCACAAGTCTATTAACTATATTTTCATTTCTAGTGGTCATAACCACCCTCTTTAGCCAATAGTTTCCTCAAATGTCCCTTCAAAATTCATCAAAATGAATTAACTCATCAAGTAACTATCGTTGGTGCGTAAGCGCAGGGCCTCTGGCGCTTTGCGTGGTCTTCTCTATTTCACCAGCGCTCCGCTTAAGCGCGGGATCTGGCGCTTAAGCGACGGATCTGACTCTTAGGTGTCAAAATACTTTTGCACGATTTTTGCATTTTTGCTCCATATTTGATCCTTTTTCACTCCTTCTGCCATTTTTCACCTTTTTAGTTGTACCTGAGAAAAAACACACAAATACCTTCCATTAAAGCACAATATCTCAAAACTAGGCATAAAAATGTGTATAATAACACTATGATTATGTATATGAGTTTCTTTAGATGGTTCTAAAATTTATAGTAGTCTAATTTATAAAAAATTCTAGTAAATGAGATCAACTTAAAATTTAGAAATCCTTAAAGTGAAGAAGTATGAAAAATATGAGTTCCTATCTAATTCAGAAATACTTGTAGATTTTCCAAATATAGAACTTAGGTGTTTTATTTCCTTCACTTAAAAATTTTTAATTAAGTATAATTTTACTTGGTATATTATATTCGTAAGGTTAAGAGTTTCTCAAGTCATATACTTTAAAAAGATCAGATGTGGAACCATTTTTTATCAGGCACTCATCCTCAAGCTTCTCATAACCTTTTCAACTTTTTCTTTTCTTTTCTTTTTCTTTCTTTTTTTCCTTCTTTTTTTTCCTTTTAGGCAAGGATTACTATATCTGGATAGGCCTATAATAATTTTGAATTCCACTCCTCCATTCACAAAGTAGAGAATTGATATTTTTCTTTTACTTAAAAACATAATAATAGCTTATAAAAATTATTTTTAATAAAAGAAATTTAAGTTTCAAAAATAAAAGTCTAATCCTTCCATATTTTTCAAAAATACAATATCTCCTACTAAAGATAGTTCCACAATATTTATCATTTTTACATTTAAAAACTTTTAACTTTAATTTTATCTACATCACTTATAAAAGTTTAACTAAATTGTTTTACTCATTCCTATAATCAAAATTTTACTTCCCTAATATAACTTCATATACATGATCATTTTTCTTTTCAAAACAAATTCACTTGTAGTACATTTGAGAATTTTTAAAAATATTTTTCCCCCCCCCCCCCCCCCCCCCAATTAAAATTTCTAATACTAAAATTTAAAACAGGAGTAAAATTATTTTTGATCAAAAATTTTTTTTAATCATTTTAATTTTAATTTAACATGTAGAGATTTATAAGATTTTTAAGTAGTGGGTAACAATATATAAGCTAAAAAACACACTAACTTTGACTTCACAATCTCAACATAAAAATAAACACACTGATATAAGAGAAAAGACAAGGCAACAATTTTTGAATTTGAAGTTAAAACTAAAGCTAGTAAGATTTTTAACTTTCCTAATACTAAAAAATAAGTTCAATACCAACTAACTAAAGCACACTTCACATCTTATTTCACACAACTACTACCATAAAATCTAATCACAATACAAAAACAAAACATAAAACACAACTATTACATTATCAATTAGACATAACACCTCAACACAACAAAAGGTATACAACAAAAACAGTAAAAAGTACAATAGTAGCAAGTTCACACAATACAGCACTTCAAGTTCTTACAAATTTAAAAAAAAACCTTAGTCCTCCTCCTCATCATCATCATTAGTGTCACCGCTATCCCAAAAAGTTGCAGGCTCATAATCAGGATATTTTGGATATGAAAGTAATTCTACTCCTTGGTTACCCCTAATGAGGCTCTCCAAAGATGAGTGAAATTTCTCCTCATAATTACTATGTCTTCTGACATATCCATCAATATGATCTACAAAAATTTATAAATTTTGTACCTTATCTGCGGTAAAATTGATATTATCCATCATCCTCTTCAATAATTGATCCCGAGATTTAGTAAGCTAACCTCCAGATGTAGATGGTCTCGAGGTAGATGGTCTAGATGTAGAAGCACCAGAGGTAGAAGCAGCAGATGTTGCAATTCCATAACTCCGTGAAAATCCTCCTCTCCAGCCAAAAATTGAGTGCTCCGAATATGATTTCACATTCACACTAGTAATGGGCTTGAGATGTAGCAGCATTTCTTCCCAACTATCATATCTAAATCGTGCTTGCTCATAGAAAGAAAAGATTAAGGAAGCAAATCCTAACCTACAGTAGTAGCTGCAGTAGTACAACTGATGATAGTATGATGGATAAGTGCCCCAATGTTGATAGGCTTAAACTGCTGAATACAATAATTTAACGTCACCCTTTCTCTAATAACTTCACTGAGATGATTGGTTAGCACTAGACAAGCTGAATTAAAATAATGCCATGCCTTTGAGGTGGCATTTAACTTTATAGTGGAAAAGGACTCGCCTTTCATTTGTAATCTTTCAGAGTCCTCTTCCAACAGTCAAATATGAAATAATCTAATCCAACTCCATCTCAGTAGGACTATAGTTCAAATAAAAACACAAAGTATCGGGGGGCAACTGCTAAAACATGTTAATTACCTCAAGTGAAAATGGTACTAATTTTCCTCTAACCGTTACTTAATCTTCTTCTGCCTCTAGGAGATTAGCATAAAACTCTCAAACTACAAAAATCATCACTACAACAGAAAAATAATAGAATTGTTCCCACTATTAATGAACAATTAAATCTTCAACAGGTTCTCCCGAATTTTTAAAACATCACTCATGTATAAGTTTTTGATATTGCAGAGCATCACTATACTGATCTTGAGCTTTTGAACTAACAAATTAACTAACAAATTTACTCAAATAAAACAAATTTACTCGAATCAAAATGGGACTTCCCTTTGCTCCTCTTCATTCTTGGTGTCATTTCTAAAAATTTTTAAAAATTCCAAAATAAATTCATGAATCAAGTCTAAGCTACTAAACTCAACTCTTATAAGTTTAAACTACAATTTCTATGTAATTTTCATAGATTTTTCTTCACTTTTCACCATGAATAGTGATTTTTGGGTTTCTCCAAATGTACTCAAAATACATGGTGAAAATCTAAAATTTCTACATATAAGTGAAGCTCTTACCTCAAGAAATCCAAATCTAGCAAATTTGGCTCAAATCCACCAAGAAATCTCCAAAATAAGGTTTGCCATAAACTCCAAATTTCAAACTCGAAAGGAAGAAGATGATGGCAAGAGTAAAAATGGAATTTTACGGGTTATTTTTCAATTTTAACCATTCGCGAACCAGTTTTTGTGAATCAGCGCTTAAGCGCTGATATTTGGCACTTAGGCGCCTGCCTCTCGGGATGCCTCATGATTAAGCGCAAGGTTGTGGCGCTTAGGTGCACAATTTTTTATATTTTTAATATTTAAGTAAAATGCATGATTAAATTAAGTAAACCACCCCTAAATGGTTTTATAACACTTAAATAACTATTTTCTTCCTCTTTAACTCTCCTCTCTCTCAAAATTCTCTAATATTACTAATTCAATTCAAAGTAAAAATAACACAAAAATTTTCACAAACAAACACTTATATTCATTCACGAATTATTACAAACAACATACAATACATAACTTGCATTCCAAAGAGTCTCGGATGAGAAAATTTTTCTAAATACAAACACTAAACAAACTTACACAATAAAACACATAATCACATAAAGATTAAAAGGAAGACCTAACACTAACACATAAAACAACTCATAACAAGCAAGTCTTAGCGTGGAACTTAATTCCATTCTTCATTTGTTGGAACAAATTCTTGTCTCTTATTTGTCTCTCCTTGGGCATTTAGAATATATAGTTGATAAAACGGATGGTGGTGACGAGCTCTGATACAATTTTCTTCAATCCATTTCTACTTAAGATGCTCGCCTTATCCGCTTCCTCTACACAATTGGTATGGCTAAATTGCATTTTTAATTGTCATCCAATAAATTCTAGATGTGCATTAACTTCATTTACCTTTGCCTCAATTGAAGCCACGTCAGCCTCAATTTTGTTGATCTTTTTCCACGTATTGAAGCCACGTCAGCCTCAATTTTGTTGATCTTTTTCGCTATTCCTTCAAAACTAACGGCTAAGAAACCGTTATACATCTCTTGTGCACTCTGACTAATGAATTTCTTCCTCATTCTTTTTTCTTCAAATCCATCTCCCATGAAGACTTTTTCTCCAAATCTCTCTTTCTCTTAGACTTTTAAGAATTTGAATTGTGGTGAAACTCCTTTATAAAACCCTTCTATTTATAGGCCAAAATCCTTCCTATAACTCCTAGACCTGTCCTAAAACTTCCATGACACCTTTAAGTAGCCAGTTTGAGGTTAAATCTTCTAAAAATCAAAATTCTCAGATGTTTTTTTTATCGTTTGCGCTTAAGCGCTAGTGTTTGACTTAGCACTGAGCAACTTAACATCCAAATACTCATTCTAATATGTCTAAGTCACTTAATAAATTTTTAAAATCATTACTAACACATAATAGTCTTAAAATACTAACCAAAATTTTCTTAATCGCACAAAAAAAACATTCAAAACAAAAGCACACTGATAATTATGGGTTGCCTCCCACAAAGCGCTTGGTTTTACATCGTCAGCCCTACATAAACAGTGCTTATTCTGGTTGACTTAATATCATACGATCGTTTAATTTAAGTTGATCCCCTATAAAATAGGGTTTCAGTTTATGTCCATTCACTTTAAATAGTTTCTTAAATTTAGGATCTTTAATTTCTACAGCTCCATATGGATAAACTTTTATCACAACAAATGGGCCTATCCACCTATACTTAAGTTTGCTTGGAAATAATCTTAATCTTGCATTATATAGCAAAATTTGTTGCCCTTACTGAAAATTTTTAATAAGATACCTCCGATCATGCCACATTTTCATCTTTTCTTTGTAAATTTTAGCACTCTCATAAAATTCATTCCTTATCTCTTCAAGCTCATTTAATTGCAATAAAATTTTTTCACCAGCATCTTTTAAATTATAATTGAACTCTTTAATCACCCAATATGATTTATGCTCAAGTTCAACTGGTAAATGACAAGTTTTCCCAAATATTAGCCTATATGGGGACATTCCTATATGAGTTCTATATGCAGTCCTATAAGCCCAGAAAGCATTGTCAAGTTTGACTGACTAATTCATTTTTGTTGGATTCACAAATTTTTATATAATTCTTTTAATTTCATGTTTGGATAATTCAGCCAAACCACTGCCTGAGGATGATAAGTAATAGCAATTCTATGATTTATATGATATTTCTTTAATAACTTCTCTATTATGACATTTCTGAAATGACTTCTTCTGTCAGTTATGATTACTGTCGGCATCCCAAATCTACAAAATATAATCATTCTTAAAAATTTTACAACACTTTGAGTATCATATTGAGGACTTTGAGTATCATATTGAGGTATTTGAGTATCATATTGAGGTAAAGCAACAACTTTGATCCATTTGGATACATAGTCCACTGCTAACAGTATATTAAAAGTTTCAAAAGATGGTATAAATGGTCCCATGAAATCTAATCCCCAAACATCAAATATTTTTACTTTCAACATATAGTTAAGGGGCATCTCATTTCTTCTATAAATATTGCCTACACATTTACATCTATCACAAGTTTTGATATAAGCATTAACATCTCTAAAGATAGTAGGCCAATAAAATCTAGATTGTCAAATTTTGTACGTTGTTTTATCAACTCCAAAATGTCCCCCAAAATTAGAATTATGACATTTTTGGATAATTTCATAAGTTTCTTCTAAAGGCACACTTCTTCGAATAATAAGATCATTCCTTTGTTTATATAAAAATAGGTCATACCAAAAATAAGTTTTAGCTTTAAATATAATTTTTCTCTTTTGTTGGTATGTCATTCTATAGGGTACAATATCACTAACAAGAAAGTTCACAATGTCGGCATACCATGAAACACGCCACTCATTAAAGTTGAACAATTTTTCATCAGAAAAATGTTCATTAATTTCTTTTTCAAAATAGAGTGGTTTTTCTAATTCAGGTATGGACAAATGATCAGCAATTTGATTTTAAGTTCCCTTCTGATCTACTATTGTAAAATCAAACTCTTACAAAAGAAGAACCCATGATATTAATCTAGTTCTTGCATCCTTCTTTTTCATTAAGTACTCAATAGCAGAATGATCTGTATGCACTATACATAGATTTCCAATTAGATATGATCTAAATTTATCAAAAGCATATACTATTGCTAATAACTCTATAATTAATAATATATAATTAATTTGAGCTTCATGAAGAGTTTTACTAGCATAGTAAATTACTTTGAACATTTTATTATATATTTGTCTTAAAATAGCTCTATTAGCATAATCACTAGAATCACACATCAGTTCAAAAGGTTTTCCCCAATCTGGTGAAACTATAATTTGTGTAGTGACTAATTTTTCTTTTAATAACTCAAAAGCTTTTAGGCACTCTTCATCAAAATTGAAATTTGCATCTTTATGCAGTAAATGACATAAAGACTTAGCAATTTTTTAGAAGTCTTTAATATATCGCCTGTAGAATACAGCATGTCTTAAAAACTCCTAATTTCCCTTACAATGGTTGGATAAGGTAAATTAGTAATCACTTGAATTTTAGCAGGATCTACTTCCATACCATTCTCTGATATTGATGTCCTAATATAATTCCTCCAGCCACCATAAATTGGCATTTTCCCAATTAAGGGCTAAATTTGATTCTTCACAGCGCTTAAGAACTATTGATAAATGTTCTAAACGCTTAAGAACTACTTCACAGCGCTTAAGAACTATTGATAAATGTTCTAAACATGAGTCAAATGAAGTTCCAAACACTGAAAAATCATCTATAAAGCTTCAATCCTTTTTTCAATTAAATCACATAAAATAGCCATCATACATCTTTGAAATGTAGCAGGGGCATTATATAAACCAAAGGGCATTCTTGTTTTCTCTTGATCTTTAGGAGTTATTTGAATTTGGTGATAACCAGTATATCCATGCAAAAAATAAAAATATTTATGCCCAACTAATCTATCCAGCAATTAGTCTAGAAAGGGTAATGGAAAATGATCTTTTATAGTAGCAAGATTTAATTCATTATAATCAATGCATATTTGCTACCCTGTAACTTGTCTTGTTGGTATTAACTTATATGTTCATTTACAGTCACAACTACTCTTTTCTTAGGAACGTAGTGAATTGAACTAACCCATGCACTATCTAAAATAGGGTAGATAATATCAGCATCTAACCACTTTAGAATTTCTTTATTTATAACTTATTTTATAATAGGATTCAATCTCCTTTGAGGATCGACCCTAGGCTTGCAATCAGAGAACTGTTAACGATGTGATTTAGGTGCTTTTAACATTTCAATCTCCTTTGAGGATACTTCATTGATCTTGAAATGTTAAAGGCAACCATGTGATCATTGACATGCATAGTTAATTCCCCTTTCTGTACATCTATCATTGCTCCTCCTGTAGTTAGGAAAGGTCTCCCCAAAATGATAGGTATTTCTTTTTCTTCCTCTATATCTAACATAATGAAATCAAAAGAAAAGATAAATTAATCTACTTTTACTAGGACATCATATATATCTCCTTTAGGGTACGTTATTGAACGATCTGCTAATTGTATACTTACAGTAGTAGGGGTTATTTCTTCTAATTTCAATCTTTTAAATAGTGATATTGCCATAAGTTTAATGCTTGCACCTAAATCACATACAGATTTCCTATAAAATTTGTCTCATATTGCACATGGAATTGTAAAGCTATCAGGATCTTTAAGCTTTTCAGGAAGCTTTTTCTGAATTATAGCTCTACACTCCTCACTAAGTGCGACAGTCTCATTACAGTCTCATTATCTTCACAAACTTCCTTTTCCTATTTAGAATATCCTTCATAAAATTTATATAGCTTGACATTTGTTTTAAGGCTTCAGCAAATATAATATAAATTATAAACATCTTAAAAATTTTCAAAAATTTTGAAAATTGCTTATCCAACTTCTATTGACGAAGCCTTTGAGAAAACCGCTTCAACTTTTATTTTTAGTGAAGAAATAGGTCTTTAGAATCTTTTGGAGCGTTCTCTTTTGATTCTTCAATTTCTTCTCTCCACTTCAGTTTTTTTTTTAATCCTACCTTCCAACTCTCTTCTGCTTCTAAGTTGAACGGCTTTTACTTGTTTTTTATTCTGGTCTTTTGGATTTACTTCAGTATTACTAGGAAGTGTTCTTTGAGATCTATTACTTAATGATTATGCTATTTTTCCAAGTTGATTCTCAATATTTCTAATTGTAGCTCCTTAACTTTGTAATTGATTTCTCATTTGTAACACCACTTCTTCTATAGATAACTTCTTCTCCTTAAATTATGAATTATTGTTGAAGCCTGGAGGATAAGTAGATCTATTATTATTATTCCCTTGGTTGTTCTAGCTTCCCAATGGGTTTACTTGGTTGCTACCCCATTGTTGATTATTACCTCTTGAAGTATTATTCCAGTTAAAGTTAGGATTATTCTTCCAACTTGGGTTATAGTAGTTTGAATATGGGTTATTCTGCTTATTTTTTATGGCATTGAAAGTCTCTAATAATGCTTGAGAATCTATCATTTGGCCTAATGAGTTCTCTTCAATCATAGAAATTAGTTGAGAAAAATTCATTCTAAATTGGTTTAACTTCCTTGAAATTGCAGCAACTTGATTTGCTAACATAGTAAATGCATCAGATTCATGAATATTGGCTACTTTTTTAAGATTTACCCTCACAGAAGCCCATTAAAAATTATTGGTAGTCATTTCTTCAATTAAAGCTTAAGCATCATGAAATTGTTTTAACGTCAAAATGAACCATCAGCAATGACATTGATAATAGATCTAAGAGACCCAGCTAATCCATTATAAAAAGTTTGAATTATTAACTAATCTGGTATAGCATGGTGTGGAGACTTTCTTAAGAGCTCTTTAAATCGTTCCCATCCTTCATGAATAGATTCCCCTTCAAACTTATTAAAAGATGTAATATCGTTTCTAAGCTTAGCAGTTTTTTATGATGGAAAATATTTAGCAAGGATTTTTTGTGCTAAATCACCCCAAGTTCTGATAGATCTAGGTGCTAACGAATGAAACCATATCTTAGATTTATCCCTTAGTGAGAAAGGAAATAACCTAATTCTTACGGAATCATCTGATACACCATCGTATTTAAATGTAGTGCACAATTCTAAAAAATTGGCAAGATGTAAATTTGGATCTTCAGTTGATGATTTCCCAAACTGATTATTTGATATCATTTGGATAATAATAGGTTTAAGATCAAACAAATTAGCCACTATAGTAGGTTTTTGAATACTACAATGAAGTTCATCCACCGTAGGGTTAGCATAATCTCTTAATGGTCTAAATTCTTGATGAATTTAAGCATTTTGATTATTTTAATCTGCCATTTCTATTACTTTTTTTGGATTTTTTAAAATTTTTAATTTTTTTACTTTTTTCTTATTTTCTTAAATTATTTGATATCATTTGGATAATAATAGGTTTAAGATCAAACAAATTAGCCACTATAGTAGGTTTTTGAATACTACAATGAAGTTCATCCACCGTAGGGTTAGCATAATCTCTTAATGGTCTAAATTCTTGATGAATTTAAGCATTTTGATTATTTTAATCTGCCATTTCTATTACTTTTTTTGGATTTTTTAAAATTTTTAATTTTTTTACTTTTTTCTTATTTTCTTAACAATTTTTTCTAATTCAGAATCATAGGGCACTAGTCCTTCAGAACCTGAACTATGCATACATTAATATAAAATAAAAATAAGATACTTGATATAAAAACACAACACTAAAATATTCTTATAAAAATTCTTAAAGTTTAAATAAGGCTTTCTAAAAATAGAAATTTTGTTTTAAATTAAATTACAACTTAATTTTAATCCCAATTTCAATTGAAATCTTAATTGAAATCTAAATTACAATCCTAATTTTTAATTTTTCTAATTTATCAAAACTATTTAATTTAACTATTTTAATCCCCGGCAACGGCGCCAAAAACTTGATTCCGACTATTTTTATGCAATAGTATAACAATGTATGCAATTATATTTTTCACTTATCTTTCCTACTTTACAACAACACCAAAAACCTGATCCTAAAGAAAATAAGAATTTTATATTTTTTAATTTATATATATATTGGGATACTACGCAAGTATATGTATCACTATCAAGTAATATATGATTTTTTGATTAAGCCCTGAATATCGAACCAAAAAGGATTGTTCACAATATGCACTATTAAGTAACAAACTTCTATTTTAAAAAGAAAATTACTTAAACTAAAGATATTATCATAGTAATTAAAGTTCAATTCTTTTTGGTACTTTTGATATTTTGACAAAACAATAACAACTTCTAAAGATAACCTGAGTTTTTGTAAGATAAGAAGCACTAAATATGAAATATCTTTTTCCTTATCATGAATTAGTAACAAGTGTATGAATTCTATTGTAGAACTATGCAAAATTGTGTTGTGCCAATTATAAGCAACATTATTCTTTACCCTTACTAGATATGCTATAAAGAACATTACCTAATTTAAAATTTGAATGACCGGTTAGGCAGGTAAGATACTAGCTCTCACTATAGAGTTCTCTCGATTCCCTCCACTTGGGGACTAACATCACGTATCAAAACCTAAAATAATAAACCAAGTTAGGGGCTTTAACCTATCACATTAAAGTTGTTTAACACTACACCCTTTATAGATTATTTCCCTATTGACTCTGGTTCGATCCCCAGTAACAGCGCCAAAAACTTGATCCCGATTGTTCTTATGCAACAGTATAACAATCTATGCAATTATATTCTCCACTTATCTTTCCTACTTTGTAATGGCACCAAAAACCTGATCCTGTAGAAAATTATAAATCTATTTTTTTAAATATATATATATATATATATATATATTAGCAAAAGGAGCCTCTTGTGTCCCCCTCCATGTTGATCACTTAAATTTCATCATTACATCAAGTGAGTAGGAGTTACAGCAAGGAGAGGAGAGAGTAAAAAGCAACATCAAAATGGAATGCAATTTAAAGGAATACAAGACATGTCTAAAACTAGAAAATAGAAAACATTTAGCTCTTAGCAATTCTGAGGTAAGGTATATGAAATCTGTCACCCTTTATTAAGTCAGCCATAATCTGTGTGGGGTTAGTAGCAACAGTTACTCTTTGGGATTCAACACCTTCAATAGCTAAATAATTAGCTAGTTTGTTGCCCTCTCTTTAGTTAAAATAGTAGTTGACTTGTATCTCCTTAATGAGATGTTTTATCTTTAGAATCCACTATTAGATATGACATGGGGGGAGAGCTTTACCTGTCATGTACTAAATCAGGATTGAAGAGTCAACCTCAGCTTGGAGTGGTGTCCAACTGTTGATGACAACCATTTTTGTGGCCCAGTAAAGAGCAGTTGTCTCAGCTTCCAGGGCATCTTCAACAATATATGAAGAACATTTTGCACCTGCCTTTGTGATCTTTGAAACCCCCTCTAATACCTACTGTATGAGCTGAAAAACTTTCATCAGTATTGACTCATCAGTATTGGTATTGACTTTTAGGTGGGGGTATTGAGGTTTCTCCCAATATACCTTAATAACTTTTCTGCAATTTTGATCCTTGCTTTAGTTAATTTTTAAGATGTTTGGAAAGTCATTCCATATGATCAGCTTTCTGATGTATGCAAGAAATTAGCCTCCACTGTTTCTGTAGTCACTTTTTTCTTATTTTTGTTCCTTCCATTCCATATGAACCAAGCAGTGATGAATGAGACTGTACCAAGTTTGAGTCTTTACCAATCTAACCATCACTTCTTCAGTTGTTCCCACCCCAAGTGAAGAGTGTTGATGTGGAAATTAGTTATCAAGAAACTCCAAACCTTCCTGGAGAATTCACACTGGAAAAATAGATGTATGGATGTCTCTTCACTTCTCTGACAGAGTTTGCGTTTGGAAGGTCCCGTCAATCCCTTTAACTTGAGTATATTATCTGTAGGTATTAAGTTATTTAGCACTCTTCATAAAAAGAAGGCCAAAGAGGGGGTTAGGAATTTGTTCCATAATTTCTCTCCCCAAGAAGTTGCCTCCCAGATGAACAACTGATTATAGATAGCTTTGGTCACACTTTGAGTGGAGTTTGCTTTAATAAACACCCTATCTTTTTTATTTCTGTCAAATTGGATTTTTGATATATTTCTCATTGAGTTTTCTGTAACCACATTTTGGAGTGCTTCCTAAGACCAATTCTGCCCCTCCCAACAATCCTTCACCATCAGGTTTTTGTTCAACATATCATCCAAGGTTTCAATGATGTTTTCTGGGCACCATTTGTCCTGCCATAAGTTGATATTTCCTTGTCCAATAAGTTCTGCAATACTTGGAGTACATGAAATTTGCCCAGAGGTTAACATTCTGTTTGAACTTCAGCTAAAGTTTGCACATGCTAATTTGGTGTAACTGTTGAAATCCCTTGAAGCCTAAACCCCCAGCATATAGAGGTTTGGCAGCTTTCTGCCAGCTTGCCCAGATCCTATTTTTCTTGTTCCCAAACCACAAGAATCTGTTGAAGGTTCTTTCTAACATGAGTTGTGTGCTTTTCTTCATCACAACCACATGTAATGTGTACAATGGGAAGGTGGTTAAGATGCTTTTTAGCAAGGTTATTCTACCCCCATTTGACAGGAAGGAATTCATCCACCCTTGGAGGGTTGCAATGATTTTATTATTATTATTATTATTATTATTATTATGATTAT
>NW_018250444.1:95999-112040 GCF_001263595.1 Phalaenopsis equestris | reverse complement strand
TATATATATATTGGGATACTACACAAGTATACATATTATTATCAACTAATATAAGACTTTTTTAATAAGCCCCAAATATCGAACCCACAGGGATTGTTCACAATATGCACTATTAAGTAATAAACTTCTACTTTAAAAAGATAATTACTTAAACTAGATATATTATCAAAGTAATTAATGTTCAATTCTTTTTGGTATTTTTGTAATTTTGACAAAATAATAACAACTTCTAAAGATAACTTGAGTTTTTGTAAGATAAGAAGCACTAAATATGAAATATCTTTTCCTTATAATGAATCAGTAACAAGTATAAGAATTATGTTGTGGAATTATGCAAATTTTCGTAATGTTAAATAGGAGCAATTTTATTCCTTACCCTTACTAGAGATGTTATAAAGAAAATTAGCTAATTTAAAGTTTAAATACTTATGACGACCGGATAGGCAGGGAAGATACAAGCTTTCATTATAGAGTTCCCTCAATTCCCACCACCTAGGGGCTAACATTGCATATCAAAACCTAAAATAATAAACCAAGTTAAGTGCTTTAACCTGTCAAATTAAAGTCCTCTAACTCTACACCCTTCATAGATTATTTCCCTATTTATTTGCACTCAATCGTATGAATTACAGTCTCATCCATACAATCTCATGTGATTCTTTCCAATTGTTAAATGAGACAATACCATCCCGGTTCTTACATGTTCTCACAACAAATTTTAACATCTTGATGGGCCAAATCAAGAAATAAATAAATTACATGGAGTTAAATCATCATAAATTCTTCCAACATTAAAGATCAATACTCTACAAAACTTCCATCCAATACTTTAATTACTTATCATTTTAAGAAAAAAGATAAAGAAAACTACACAGAATTCATGGAGAAAACAAAACTACACTTTAGTTTAAAAGCAAAAATCATTGTCAAACCAACAAGAAGTCTCAATTAAAACCAAATGTAGTAACAAAAAAATAAAAACTTATCTCAAATCCTCCACCAAACTCTTCAAGTTCCTTTGAATCTCTTTTCTTCTTACAACACTCTTAACTCTCTAAAACTAGAAACTAAAACTAAAATAAAAGTAAAAATAAAGGTAGATTTTTGGTGCCTGAAACTTTCCCTAAGGATGCGCAAACCGCCTCTCCAAAAGCTTCTCCAAGAATTATTTCAGGAACTCTTCTAAGAGACTCAACTTCCTTCTTTTATAATTTTCCAAGAGGTGCCTTGGTATCTCTTCAAAATGTGTCCAAATTTAATGTATTCTCCAAGGGATGCCCCCTTTCACAAGTCTTTTAACCATATTTTCATTTCTAGTGGTCATAACCACCCTCTTTAGCCAATAGGTGCCTCAAATGTCCCTTCAAAATTTATCAAAATGAATTAACCTGTCAAGTAACTGTCACTGACGCTTAAGCGAGGAGCCTTTGGCACTTAAGAACGGCCTTCTCTATTTCACCAACGCTTAAGCATTGAATCTGGCGCTTACGCGCCAAAATACTTTTGCACCATATTTGATCATTTTTCACTCCTTTTGCCATTTTTCACCTTTTTAGTTGTACTTGAAGAAAAAACACACAAATATCTTACATTAAAGCATAATTTTTAAAAAAATAGGTATAAAAATGTGTATAAAAATACTATATATTTTAGTTGTATCAGTGAGCCAGAGGGATATTTAATTATGCTTAACTCCTAATGGTATGGCATGATGGCAAGTATATTATGTTTTAGGCCTAAAAAAAGGATAATTCAAGGGACCATTGGTCCATGGCTTCCTTAGGGTGGGTTAGGTGGGTCTGGCCTGGTCACTAGGGTCCATTTGGTGGTTGTGGCATCATTACTTTGGTCACTTTGGCATGACTTAGTCAATTTTGATGCACAGGTTCAATTTTGATTAAATTGTCTTGAAGTTGGGTTTGGGTTAGGCTAGCCATGACATTGAGCCCAATTTATTGGTCAATTTTGTGTGTATTATTGTCATGAGGGGTTTATAAAAAATTTACAGTGATTTTGAATTGATTTGGAGGTTCAATTTGAGGGATTTTGGGCACTTGATCAATTTGGGGATGTTGGGTTAGACTTTGGTTTAGGCTGGGCTAGAGTTGGGTTAAGTCAAAATTAAGAGTTCAAAATGGTCCAGGGGAATGTCATGAAGAGTTATCAACACTAATTGGGTGCCAATTTTTGGGTTTGAACATTCAATTTTGTGGAATTTGAACACATGGCTAAATTGGGGAAAATTTCAAAGTTTTGGATTTGGGTTGAAATTGAGTAAAATTGAAGCTTGATCAAGGTCAATTAAGGGTTTAATTTGGTGTTTAGAGATGTTTCAAAGATTTTATGATGTATAATTGGGGCAATTGGAAAGATTTGAGGGTTCAATTAAGTGGGATTTTGGTTTTAGGACAAATTGGGGCCTTCTCATTTGGGTTGAAATTGGACTCAAATCTGGGTCAATTGGACTTTGATTTGGTTTGAATTTTTGATTAGTATTAATTTGAATTTAGAATTGAAATTGGGGGGAAATTGTGGTCCAATTGATGGACATTTAGGGTGAATTTGGGGAAATTGGACCTTTAAGGGCAATTTGGGGCTTTTGGTCAAAGTTGGTTAAATTGATCAACTTGAGCTCAATTGATAATTCCAAATTGGTTTTAGGGACATTTGAGGCGTTGAAAAAGTTTGGGCCGCCAAGGGTATTTCTGTAATTTTGGCAAAATGAGGGGTATTTTGGTAATTTTTTCAATTTTAGAAAGTTTTGGGCAATTTATGTAGTTTCAAATGGTTTGAGATGATTTTTGGATAAATTTGGGTAGTTTGGGTAATTTTGGGAATCTTTGTCAAATTTGGTGGGAATCTTTGTTAAATTTGGGGTTTGGGGGTATTTTGGTAAGTTGGGTAGATTTGGGGGCATGATACACAAAAAATATATGCATTTTTAGACCCATATTTTTTACTAATTTTTGGTAATATGGCACTTCAATGGAAGGGATTTTTATGTTTTCTTACAGGTTGTTGATTTTTAGGACTTGAAGCAAAAAGGAAGCAAAAAGAATGGAATTTAAAGTCAAAATGGCATTTTTGAAGAAATGCTCAGCGCCAAGAGCAGTTTTGATACTGCTGACCAACAGAACAGATGGTGAATTTTACTCAGTACAAACGGCGCTGTTTGACAAGAGCAACGAATTAAATTGTGAAACACTAGAGCCAATAGTGCCTGAATGGGCGCCGACGGTGCCAATGTCAGTTCAGCCTCTGGTTCTAGAAGATTTGACAAATTTGGACACTTTTTGAAAAGTATTTGGAGGCACCTATTGGAGAACCAACTTTAGGCTTTATTTGGGGTCAAAATTGATTAGAAAAGTGACTCTTCCTGACATTTCATCGTCCCAACTCAACCTTCTATGCATCATACATTTTTTTCATTTTTCATTCCACAATCATTTAGTAACTATTTATAGTCAATTGTTCTTATAATTTAGAGTTTTGTGGTGAGATTAACGGTGAATTCTTTTCTAAAATTATTGGAGAAGGAGAAAAGTGAGAGATTTCTTCTTCCGAGATTTCTTCTTCCGACATTTCCTAGAAGAGGCTTCAAGGGATTTTCTTTGAGAAAGAGTTTCAAATAAGTGTTGTTTGTTTATTAGTTTTGTATGAACTTTCTTTTATATGTGAAATTTATGTTTTGTTCTATCTTTCTCATGAAGTCTGAATAGTTTACTTTATCTTTCTCCATACTCAGAGAAATGGTGAAATGAAGAGATAATATGGATGTGCCAATATTAAAATTAAAATAAATTGTCATGATTTTTCAACTCCAAACATAATTTACTTTTTGATCTGGCCAATTGAATTATTTAAATGTGTTGTGAAACATATGATCTGGGAAATGAAATATGAGTTCTACAACAGAATGAGGATCACATTTGATTCCATGAAGGAAAATTTTGTTCATGAAATTAAGTGTAAATAAATAGAGAAATATACTTTGTTGGGTGTAGAATTGGAGAATAGGGTGACAAACTAAAATCTGCAATTCAGTCTTAGTGTTTAAAAACTAAAGTGAGAGTTGGCCTTCAGGTGAAGGGAAGTGGGAGCTCTGGAGTGGGAGCTAGTATCCTTCTAACCTGACCACAGATTTAGGGACTAAACTCGGGATTAGCCAATGATTTCCTATAACACTGCATCAGGGGAGAGAATTAAAACTGCTCCTATTTGACACACTACATATTATATTAGAATCACTACATATTAGAATCATTTATCTCATCTCATTTTACCAAAGCCTCATTGTAATGGGAAAGATGCTTTTTCACATAAGAAATCTTCATCACATAAACATAGTTTAAAGTTTAGGAGTTACTGTTTAAACTTTGTATCTCAGTTTTGTTATTAGTTAAATAATTTAGTTTTAATAATATCTCAACATTCAAAATTAGTGACAGTAATTTTGTTTTGACTTTCTGTGAATTTCCTAGTAAATATATCATTTTAAATTTAAACCTTCCCCGTGGGATCGATATTTGGGGCTTAAATAGGAAGTCCTTTATTAATTGATAATGATACATATACTTGCATAGAATCCCAACATTAATTACTTAAATTTCTTATTAATAAAATATTACATCAAGCTTTTGGCACCGTTGCATAGTGGAGTCAACTATATAATTTTTACACAACTATATTATCGAGATGAAATTTTTTGTGCTGTTGCCAGGGAAGGTAATGGTAAATTAAATAGATTTGGTAAATTAGGAAATTTAGAGATATTTAGAGATAATTATATAAAAATTAAAAAAAATTAAAAAATAAAAAATCCAAAAATAAATATATTTTTATTTAAGCGTTATTTTTAAGAAATTTTTCTTTGCTTATTATATTTGTTTATGTGAAATATTGGATTTTAAGGTTTAGTACCTTACGATTCAAAATTAGAGCATACTATTAGAAAAATTTAAATATAACAAAAAGAAATTACAAATTTAAACAAAATGTCGAATAACTTAAATAATCAAATAAATGAAAATCGATAAAGACCTTTAAAAGATTATGTTAATCCAACAACAGAAGAACTTCACTTGACTATCCAAAATCCTGATGTTTCTACTAATTCATTTGAGCTTAAACCTGTTATTATCTAAATAGTATAAAATAATCAGTTTGGAGGAACACCAACTGATGATCCAAACTTACATCTTGCTAGTTTTTTTAAAATTTGTGCTACTTTTAACTATGACGGAGTGTCTAATGATGTTGTTAGGCTTAAACTTTTACCTTTTTCATTATGGGATAAAGCCATGGCTTGGATAAATTCATTAGCACATGGATCTATCAGAACTTGGGGAGAACTATCACTGAAATTCTTAGCTAAATATTTTCAACCCTCAAAAACTGCTAGGCTTAGAAATGATATTACATATTTTTTTCAGTTTGAAGGGGAATCAATATATGGAGCTTGGGAAATATTTAAAGATCTTCTTAGAAAATGTCCATACCATGCTCTACCAAATTGTTTAATAATTCAAATATTTTATAATGGATTAGTAGAATCACTTAGATCTATTATAGATGTTGCTACGGGTGGATCACTAATGTCAAAACCTTTGATGAAGCATATTCTTTAATTGAAGAAATGGCTACTAACAATTTTCAATGGCCCTCTGAAAGGGTAAATCCTAAGAGAGTAGCTAGTTTTCATGATTTTGATGCAATTTACCTAAGAGAGTAGCTAGTATTCATGATTCTGATGCAATGTCTATTTTAGCATCTCAAATTGCTGCTATTTTGAAAAAGATTGATCAAATTAGAGTGAAATATTCTCAAATACCCCCAATATTAGAGGAAAATTCACTAGGGCAGATAATTGATACTCAATCATCTTATGCAACTTTAAATGCTATAAATAATCAAAATAATAATCACTATTCTAATTATTGTAACCCTGAATTGAAAAATCATCCTAATTTTAGTTTGAATAGTTATAATAATTTGGTAAATCCCACCAGAAATTTGAACAACCAAGGAAATCCTAGTTATCGACCTTATTATCCTCTTGGATTTAACTCTAATCCTAACCCACAAGTTAAGGAAAAGATGTTGACAATGGAAGAAGTAATGTTAAACATAGGAACTTAAATATAGAATCAAGGGGCTCCTATCAAAAATATTGAATATCAATTAGGACATATTGCTACTTGTCAGCGCTATTTTTGGTTGGAGGAGTTGCCCGTAAGAAGCTGTCAGTCACCCGAATTTAAATCCCATCGCTCGTTTTGGAAGGACATTTTAATTTACATATATATTTAGTTTTAGAAAAATATGAAATCAAACTGACCCCATATTTTTCAATAGTTTAAAAGAAAGAGCGTTGTACCTCAAATCCTGTATCTATCCCGAAGAATAAACACAAGACTTGAGGATGAGGCTCGATCAAATAAACTAAAGAGTATATGACATACGTTTAGTCTGGGAAACCTTTGTATTTGCCGACAAGTTCCTCTATTTAATATAAAGAATTAAAGAGGGTTTATATTAAGCTGGGTTTGGACTTGCTTCCTATAAGGGCAAGCCCCTATAGTTAATTACATCTTAAATGACCAAAGTCTCCTAAGAAGACTCTCGATAAAAATTAAGAAATATTCTCTTCAAGGAGTCTCAAAGGGTAGGACTTTTCAATGAGATCGATCGTAGAGGTGTGAAAGGAGATTGGTTCAAATTTGAAACATTTTATTGTGGAGTCCAATGGAGGAAGAACTAGGGGATGTCATAGATCCAGAGGAGACCCTCGATGTCTTCCCAAGCCATCCTAATGTTTGGCTTCAATTTTAAGGAGAAATATTAGGTATTTCATCATGTCAATTTTATTAGTTAGGGCTTACATTTATGTGAAACGATCGCATAAATAGCCTGGAAGAAGTGAAGATTTAGGTCATGACAAACGACAACCTCGGAATTCTAAGACGAGTTAGGGCTTATATTGTATAGCATGGATATGCAAAAACCTAAAGATAAGGTGAGGATTTACGTTGCATAAGCAAGCAACCTTGAAGTCCTATGGCTTTGTTGTTTATATCTAAGGAAGGATGATTAGTTTAGCTGGGGAAGACAGGTTTTGTTGTTGAAGATGGTCGTGCTGCCCACTATGCTAGCTCCAAGCTCCTTGCCGTGACGAGTTTGAGTTTTCTAGCGTATCAAGTTATGATATCAAATCAGGTGGTCCTATGGTTGAAGTTCTTTAAATTTTATGGGGGCATGTTAAAGTTGATTAGAGCGACACCGATTAGGATCCTACAATTCCCTCATTCCGGCACCACTATTTTCTATTGGATTCATTTGGTCTAAATGAATTTACTAAACTCAACTTAATGATTTCATAATTTTATTTAGACCGTGGGAAGCCTCGTTAGCAACCGTAGGTTACCTCCTCTGAGGATTTCCCGATCTTCTGATAGATATGTCTTAATTTAGTTAAAGTTGTAGTTTTGTGTGATGTTTGTGATTAAATTTTGAGTTGTTTTATATTTTTAATGTTGTGGCAGTGAATTTTATCTTGGTTGATTTTAATTTTAGTTTTGGTTTTGGTTTTAGTTTTGTGGCTATCCTAATAGTTTTAGTTTTCATGCAAGGTGGCGTCGTTGTTTAGCTTGCAAATTTGCAGGTATAAAGTACAGTATGAAGGTACAAGAAAGATAATGATGTAAATGTAAAAGCATACCTAGTGAGTCTTCTTGTTCCACCACCTTGGCTCTGAGAAGAGAAGCTTTGATCAGGTATGCTCGACACGTTTGTTAAGGTCTAACGAGGCTAGGGATTAAGCCTCCAGTTGTGGGGCAAAGCCTAGGTAGGAATTCGACCAAGCCCGATTTCAGGTGTTGGTCTAGAGCTATGCTAGAGGCTCTGTGGAAGGGGAATTTGATGGGACTTTTCCTCCTCTCACTGTGGTGAAGGTGTGGGTGAGTTTAATTTTATTTTAGTGGAGTGTAGGAGTGTAATGAGCTCTGTCCTTGTTTTAGGCAGAGATTCAAGCTCAAAATTGGGCTCCGGCAAGGGGATTCAGGGTAATGTGGTGGTTGGATTACACCGAGGAGGACTCAAAGAGACTTTCACTCAAAGAGACTTTGGGATCAATTTTGGGAAGTCTCTCAGAGGAAATTTTAACTCTCTCTTCATGGTTGTAGAGGGGAGCATTTTATAAAAATGGTCTTAGGCTTGCTGCCATGGCCAATTGGGGGGTGAAATGTGCTGCCTAGGTGAAGGGCAGAGAGGCTCTAAGCTTCAATTTGGATAAGGTGGCCTCTAGGTTTGAATTGGGTTTAATCTCATGGGGGTGGCTCTGGATTTGGTCATTTTCTGGCCACTAGGCTGGCCGGCCGGCTAGGGGAGGTGGTTAGGGAGGTCAGGTGAGCCAGGGAAATGTGTCACAACAACTTAATGTGTTTAGGCTTTAGTTTGGCAAAAATATCTTAAGCTTAAGCAAATATGGCATGAAATCCCTTAATTTATGGGATCTTTAGTCTTTTGGGTACCTTTGGTCCATGGCTTAGTTTAGGTTATTTTAAGAGGTTTAGGCTGGTCACTAGGGTCCAACTAATGGCTGTGGAGTCATTAATTATGTAACTTTAGGGTAGTTCGGCCATCTTTAGTGCATGGGTTCAATGTGGGCTCAATTGATCAAATCTTGGGTTTGGGCTAGGCTAACCATGTCAATTGAATGTCAATTGATCCAATTATGTCAATTGATCCAATTAATTGATCAACATTGTGCAGATGATTGTTATGAAGATTTTTGGTGAAGCGTTGAAGTGATTTTGACTTTAATTGGAGGGCCAATTTGAAAGATTTTTGAAATTTGGTTTGGGCATGTTGGGTTGGACATGGGTCTAGGTTGGGCTAGCCTTAGGCTAAGTCCAAATTGAATGGTTCAAATGATCAAGGGAGATGTTGTGAAGATTTTTCTTGAAGGAATGGAGTGGAAATTTTGGGGCTAAGGCCATCAAATTTGTAAGATTTTGAGACATGGCCAATTTAGGACAAATTTGGGGCTTTTTGGACTTAGGTAAAAATAAAATGAAATTGAGGCAAATGGAATTGAGGCCTCACCACGGCCAATTGAAGGTCAAGTTTGATGTATGGGGATGTTATGAAGGTTTTTCAACACAAATTGTGACAAATGGAATAGCCATGGGTTCAATTTGGTGGAACCAAGTCATGGGACAAAAATTGGGGTTTTGATTGAAATCAAAATTGGGTTCAAATGATGGACTAATTGAGCTTGGATTTATTCTAGATTGGTCACATCAAGAGTGGATTTGAGTTTAGAATTGAAATTGGGGTAAATGGAGACCAATTTGATAAACATTTGGAGTGATTTGGGGAAAAATGGACCTTTAAAGGGCAATTTGGAAGTATTGATCAAAGATGGCCAAATTGGTCAAATTGGGTCATATGATAGTTGAGAAAAATGAAATTTGGAATATTTGGGTGGTTTTCGTAATTTTTGGGATTTTTTGGAATTTTTGGAATTTTGGGGTAAGGAGGGGTATTTTGGTAATTTGGCCAATTTTGGTGATTTTGGGTAGTTTAATTGTTTTCAAGGTGTTTGAAATGATTTTTGAACCAAGTTGGGTATTTTGGATAGGTTTGGGAATTTTTGCCAAATTTGAGGTCCTAAAGGTATCTAAGTAATTTGCGGGAATCTAGGGGCAAAAGAATATGTTGGGTATCTTGGTAGAGTTAGAGTGCCAAAACTATTAACTTCCAGCAGTTTCACAAATCTATAGTACACAATACAACATACCACAAAAATAAAGTATCACGGTCCCCAAACAAACAGTCTTAACAATAAAGTACAACTAAACATAAATCTAACACACATATCACCAATCATCGTCTTCTTCTTCTTCTTTTTCTTCCACATCCGAATTCTGCTTTTGATATGGAGTAAAAACAGGGTGAGTAGGAAAGTGAACCGAGTGATCACCCTTCATGAATTTGACCATTGCATCATCATAAGCAGCATGATATTCAAACTTTTGTCTTATCAAATCATCGTTGTGAGCATGCCTAACCTCCATATTTTCCATTATACTATCCAGTCTTAAGATATCTCCCTGTTGGATCATCATATGCTCCATAACTTCCTAATAATTTCCTGGATAGTAAGGGCACTAGAAGTACTTGAAGTAGAAGGAATATCCTTAGTCCTACTTCCAAATCTCCATTCAATATGAGATTCATTAGTCTTTATATTGGCAGGCCCAATAGGTTTTAGAGGTTAAATCCTGTCCTCATCTGCTTTATAATCAACTCCTACTTGTTCACATAATGTGAAGATCAGTGTAGGGTGAGCTAAACCACTAGTGGTCTCTCCCAAAGCAATAGTTTGAGTGTTCTAATAAATAATAGAGCCTACATTTATCCTCATCACTTGTTGGATACAAAAGTTCAAGATGACTCTATCTTTTGTTACCTCACTATGATGGTTTGTTAGTATCATTCTTCCAAAAATAAAATAGTGTCAGGCCTTAGATACTACATTTAACATAGAAAGAGGAAAGCTTACCTTAACACCATTCTTTACTTTACAAGTTCCTCTTCCATCAGTAAGAAAAGAAATAACCTCATCCAAGGCCTCATTCGTAGCAGAAAATGATTTGTATTGGCAGCTATACACATCGTCTAACTGATAAAATTCATTAATCTTCCTTGGAGTAAAATCTATCATTTTCCCACAAACAAACACATAATCTTCAGAAGTCTCCTTAAAATTGGCATAGAACTCCATCACTACACCAATAATCACCTCGGCAATAAAGTAGTACAAATTCTCCCACTGCTGAGCATTGATTAATCTTTCGACTTCTCCGCCCAAATTTTTAAATCCTCGATCCGGAATCTCTTTTTTAATTGTAAGTAGACTATTGCAGCAAGATTATTGAAGCAAGTGTTGGCCTTGTAGTTGACAAATCTTTGATCATCAAAACCTACATTTCTCTTTCCTCTGCTAATTTTAAGTGTCATGGTAGATCTAAGAAAATTTGATAAAATCAAAATAAATTCCAAAAATCACAATGTGGAACATTTTAAACTTAAATCTACTAAGTAAGAGTTCTTCACCAAAGGATTTTTTCAAAATCTTCCAAAAAAATCTCAAAATTTTGGATCTCAGCAATGTATGATAAATCCTTGGTAAAAATCAAAAATTTTGAGTTCAAAGTGTAGTTCTTACCTAGAGAAGATGAAATCCAAACTTTGTTTGCTATAAAATTGCCTCAAATTTGAGCAATAGCAAGCCCTAGGTGCAAAAACCAGAGGTTGAAGGAGACTCAAATGTTAAAAATGGTGTTTTACTGTGCAAATTGCAATTTTTAAGGGTGTTTTGGTCTGTTTGGGTCGAGGGCGCTGCCGGCGCCGTCGATGCCACTGGCCAAAAAATTCATATTTTGTTTTTTTTAATTTCAATTTTCTCTCAATTTACTCCAAAGTTTATTTAGTCTTTTTGAACATTAATTTTCATCTTAAAATAATTCATAAACAAGCAATTTCACAAACAATACCAAACTAACATTTATATATGAAAATACACTTTTTACAAATACGTTTTTCTAATCACACTTCCACATCCTTAAAACAAACTAAATTATAATTTAGCGTTGAAATCAAGTTATAACACTAGAACGCTGACAAAAAATTATACACACTAATAGAGTTCTAAAGCAAAGTAAAGTAAATCAAATCCACACAGTTATATTAAAAACATAAGTATTTTAAACTATTTAAAAGTCCAACTTCTTCAATTATTTGCCTCATCTTCAGTGATTTCTCCTCCTCTAATATTTCCCAAAGACTGGTAATGAGCATACAAATTGTAGAAGGGTCGGTACAGGAACTGATCAATCAAATTTTCATTAATCCATCCATTTTTCTTGAACATTTGTACCAATCCTTCTTCAACTGTCCCAGTATGATCAAAGCTCTCCTTCATTCTCCAATCTGGGTGATTGAAAAGGTAGTTAAGATTTCTTATTGCATTCATAATACTCTGAAGTACTGGCTTTCTTTTCTTCATTCTCTTCTCCAAAGATATTGAACTTCCAGCTACTGGTGGCATAAATGGTGTTGAAGCATGTGATGAATGATCCATGATAATATTTAATGCTTTATTTCCATTCCCTATATAATTGCCATTAATGGGAATCATGGGCTCTCAAGGTAATAAAACTTTTTCCCAACTTTCATATGGAAATTGAGATTGACTGAAAGTAGGAAAATTGTAGAAGGATGCCCAAGTCATATATTGGCCCATTCATAGTAATATGCATACCATATTTGAAAATAATAGACCCCACATCAATGGGTTTTTCCATTTGAATGCAATAGTTTAAAATGACACTTTCTTTTGTAACTCTACTAATCTTCATGGTAGGGAGTAGTTTTGAAGATATGAAGAAATGCCATTATTTTGAAATTGGATTAAGCAGCAAATCAGAGAAACTAATGTATTCCTCATCTTTGATTTCCCAATTTTCATGTTCATCCATCAGAAGATTATATCCTTCTTGCATCATATCTATCGTTGGGATGAAATTTGTATAACTACAGATTGGAATGTTTTCTATAATATACAAATCATTAATCCAAGCCAGAGTAAATGGTACAACCTTTCATCGAACAAAGAGAACTCCTTAGGTAACTCCATATAAGTTAGCATAAAACTCCTTTACTATGAGTACTACAACTGCAGCGGTAGTGTAGCATAGAACTTCTCAACATCTATGCACAATAATTTTCTCAATTTGTGAACTTGGATTACTCAATCTATGGTTGACAAAGCCTCTCTTCTTGATAAGTCTCTTCTTCGTGATGACTTTGTCGTAAATCTCTCAGTCAAAGCTGATAAACTATTCTTTTAAAAACTCCATACCCTGAAGTATTTTTGGAATTGGAAGCCATGGAATTTGAAATTAGGAAATTTCTGGACGTCCAAGGCAATTTTTAGGATTTTAAAAACACCTCTCGACTGTTATTGAAGAGCGAAATCCCGCCAAAGTCTGTCGAAACCGCTCTGCACGTGGAAAACTACTCAGGACACCATCGGCTCTATCGGCGCCATGGTCCATTAGGCGGGTGCCATCAGCGTCAGAGGCCAAATTCGTGTCTATAACTTTTTTGTTCAATTTGATTCCAAATTTTCCTCCAATACCAAAATTTGTCTTAATTTATGATATATATAAATTTTTAGGACTTAAAAATATTATTAATTCCTAATACATAAATACACATATTAAACAAAATAGTAATATATAGATAAATAGATTTATATATGGGTCGCCTCCCACAAAGCGCTTCGTTTAACGTCGTCAGCCTGACGTACCATTATTTTTGCTGGGTTGACTTGAAATTAAAACTTCTTTAAATTGTGGTTTGTGTCCTTTTTCAATCGATGCCCATTAACTTTAAATATCTTTCCAGTTTTAGGATCTTTAATAACAACAGTTCCATAATGATAGACTTTACTTACTTTAAATGGTACTAACTAAATGAATTTCAGTTTTCCTGAAAATAGTCTCAATCTTTTATTATATAATAAAACTTTTTATCTATGTTCAAACTTCTTCTTAATAATCTTCTCATCATGCCATATTTTCATTTTTCTCTTTATAGATTTTTGCATTATCATATGCTTCATTTCGAACCTCCTCAAGTTCATTGAGTTGCAATTATCTTTTCTCACCAGCTTCTTTTAAATTAAAATTAAATTCCTTAATAGCCCAAAATGCTTTATGCTTCAATTCTACTGGTAAGTGGCATGTTTTTCCAAAAATAAGTCTGTGTGGGGCCATTCTTATATGAGTCTTATAAGCAGTTATGTATGCCCATAATGCGGGATCTAATCTAGCAGTCCAATCTGATTTATAAGGATTTACAGTTTTTTATAAAATTTGTTTTATTTCACGATTTTATATTTCTGTTATATTGCTAGTCTGAGGATGATAAGCAGTAGAAAATCTATGCATAATATCATATTTTTTAATTAATTTTTCGATTCTCTTATTCTTAAAATGAGATCCTCCATCAAGAATAATTACTCTCGGAATTCCATATCTTGTAAAAATATTTTTATTTAAAAATTTAAAAACACCCTGAGCAACACATTTAGGTACAATAATAGCTTCAATCTATTTGGACATATAATCAACAATAAGTAATATAAATAAGTTTTCAAATGAATGCATAAATGGTCCCATAAAATCTAATCCCCACACATCAAAAATTTTAATTTCCATCAAAAATTTTCACATCAAAAATTTTAATTTCCAATGTGTAATTTAGAGACATTTCATTTCTTCTAGAAATATTTCCTACTCGCTGACATCTATCGCATGTTTTAATATATTTATTAACATCTCTAAAAAAAACATCTACCCAATGTAAATAAAATTCAGCTTGCAAAATTTTACATGCAGTTCTATTTGTTCAAAGATGTCCTCCAAATTCAGAATCATGACATCTTTCAATTATTTGTGAGTTTCTTCATAAGATTCATAAGACACACACCTTCTACTAATTAGATCTTTACATTGTTTATATAAATATGGGTTATCCCAAAAATAGAATTTTGAATCATATATAAATTTCTTTAATTGTTTATTCTTAATATTCACTGGTAGAATATCACTTACAATGTAATTTACTTTATCGGCATACCACAGTGTATCTATTTCATCATTATTATATGATTGTTCATCAGGAAAATTATCTAAAATTTTATTTACAAAATTAGTTAACATTTCTTTTTGTAGTCTAGACAAGTGATCAGCTATTTGATTATCATTTCCCTTTCTATAAACTACAATAAAATAGAACTCTTGTAATAGAAGTATCCATCAATTAATCTTGGTTTAATGTCCTTTTGCATTAAGTATTTAATAGCAGAATGATATGTATGCACTATACATTTAGTTCAAATCAAGTAAGGTCTAAATTTATCAAGGCATAAACAACAGCTAATAACTCTATTTCAGTAGTAGTGTAGTTAATTTGAGCATCATTCAAAGTTTTACTAGCATAATATATTACTTTAAAAACGTTGTTGTGTCTTTGTCCTAAAACAGCTTTAATAGCATAATCCCTAGCATCACACATTATTTAAAATGGTTTCTCCCAATTAGGCGGGACTATTATAGGTGTGATGATTAATTTCTCTTTCAATAGTTTAAATGTTTTATGTATTCCTCATTAAAATCAAATTTTGTATCTTTTATAAAAGTAGCATAATGGTTTAATTATTTTTAAAATTTTTTTTATGTAACGCATGTAGAAACCAGCATGTCTGAGAAAACTTCTTACCCCTCTGATCGTAGTAGGTGGCGGCCATTTTCAAAAACTTAAACTTTTGCAGGGTGACCGCGACTTTATATATGCTTAAAAATATAAGAATTTGACACCACTACTAGAAGATTTAAATCCTCGGGAACGGCGCCAAAAACTTGACCGACCTTTATATATATGTGTTTGATTTAATAAAGATGTATAATATTCAATAATGTTAAAGATAATGTTAAAGTTGAATTTGTCAACGAAAGTATACGTATCGCTCAAGTAGTATAGGGCTCTAATGGAGTCCTAGTTATCGATCCCATAGGGAGAAATAGAATACTACGGACCAAGGCTTAATAGAAAGTAATGCTTCAACTACAACGACGGCGTTCAATTTACTTATCTATCACTAATAGGCAATTGAAATAAGTAGACAATTTGGATAACTAATAAATAACTAAAGATAGAAAGTAGGGTTTAATTTGTGATATTCAATATATAAGAAAACATCATTCTCCTTGTCAAGAAATTATAGTGAATGGATAAAATGAATTAGTTCAATTTATATTGTGCCAAATAGAAGCATACCTATTCTTTACCCTTTGGTCCAGGCATAAAGAACTTTGACTAATCCTATGCTTGGTTACTCATTCTGCGGCTAGGCTAGGAGGATACCGGCTCTCACTTTGGAGCTCCCACGTTCCCCTCACCTGAGGGCTA